>NW_018127884.1:275000-278108 GCF_001952655.1 Monopterus albus | reverse complement strand
GTCCGCATGGAGTTTGCTAAAAAACACCTGAAGGACTCCAAGATGGTGAGAAATAAGATTCTCTGGTCTGATGAGACCAAGATAGAACTTTTTGGCCTTAATTCTAAGCGGTATGTGTGGAGAAAACCAGGCACTGCTCATCACCTGTCCAATACAGTCCCGACAGTGAAGCATGGTGGTGGCAGCATACTGCTATGGGGGTGTTTTTCAGCTGCAGGGACAGGATGACTGGTTGCACTCGAGGGAAGGATGAATGCGGCCAAGTACTGGGATATCCTGGACGAAAACCTTCTCCAGAGTGCTCAGGACCTCAGGCTGGGCCGAAGGTTCACCTTCCAACATGACGATGACCCTAAGCACACAGCTAAAATAACGAAGGAGTGGCTTCACAACAACTCCGTGACTGTTCTTGAATGGCCCCGCCAGAGCCCTGACTTAAACCCAATTGAGCATCTCTGGAGAGACCTGAAAATGGCTGTCCACCCACGTTTACCATCCAACCTGACAGAACTGGAGAGGATCTGCAAGGAGGAATGGCAGAGGATCCCCAAATGCAGGTGTGAAAAACTTGTTGCATCATTCCCAAAAAGACTCATGGCTGTATTAGCTCAAAAGGGTGCTTCTACTAAATACTGAGCAAAGGGTCTGAATACTTATGACCATGTGATATTTCACTTTTTCTTTTTTAATAAATCTGCAAAAATGTCAAAAATTCTGTGTTTTTTCTGTCAATATGGGGTGCTGTGTGTACATTGAGGAAAAATATGAACTTAAATGATTTTAGCATATGGCTGCAATATAACAAAGAGTGAAAAATTGAAGGGGGTCTGAATACTTTCTGTACCCACTGTATATGTATGTGTGTGTGTGTGCGTGTGCCATGTGGTCACTGAACTGGCAGGTGTTTGGTTGCCATCTAGTGTTCAGGTTCAGAGAAACTATTTACTTATTTTATTTTATCCTTTATTTTTTTTTTCCCACAACATACTGTTTCATAGCAAAAACCCAATGAAAACCTGGTAACATTAGCCTGTCATTGCTGTGATGAAATTACAGATCTTTCATTGCATTTTCACAGAAATGTCTACAATATATAGAAAAACACATTCATCCTAGCAAAAACATATTTAATTGACGTGTTAAAAGGTTATATACTGTACGTTCAAAGTTTATACATCAAAATTATTCATTTGCTATTAATAAGTGGGAACATTAACAATCTCAATGATCAACAGAAGTAGTGGCACTTCTCAGTAAAGAAGAATATTTAGTAAGCGTAGAGGGTGACACCCCCTCACCAAAAAAACAAAACAAAACAAAAAAAAAATGACATACAAAAGCCCTTTCTTTAGTGTGGTGGCTGCTTCCTAAAGACCAAACCACCAATTACACCAAAAAGTAGAAACCATCTTAATTCAAGTTACATATACACACAAAGCCTTAAATTATATAATAATTACACCACATCAAGCTGAAAGACTATTTCTGTTACCAAACTTGACTGAGCTTCAGTAAACTTGTATTTATGTATATTTAAAAGTCTAACTAAAAATAGGGTGTTTTCTTTGTGTCTACATGTCACTAGATAAGAACATAGGTTTAAAAAAAAAAAAAAAAAAAAAAAAAAAACCAAAACAAAAACAAATTAAGACTGGACAATCAAATGTTTGTAAAGGAGCAAAAGCAGTCAAAGAAGCAAGCTGGTTAACTTGTTAGATTATAGTAGCTATATGAGACAAATATATTGCTTTAGAATGTGAAACTTTATTCCATAAAATCATTTGCACTGGGGGACCTGGGAAATGACTGTTCATTTCCCACCATTTTCTTAATGTGCTTAAAAAAAAAGAAGTAGGGATTTTTCCCTGTGCATATGATGCTCGTTCATGAAGCTGAATGAGCAGGTGGGAGGGAATGTAATTAATGACCCCACTCCAATGACTCAAATGTGATATATATTTAAAAAAAAAACCTGCTCCATTTGATAAACATATAAAAGCATATTACACTTTCTCCTAAATCTTGTGCACCAGTTTTTTGAGCCAATTATGTAACAGCCAAGTCTATTGAGGCAAACCGTTGTTTGGGCCAGTTACTATAAGTCACACCTTGAGTGTGTGATAACTGGCTGACATTGGAGGAAAGTCAGCACAAATAAAGCAGAATTGGACAACGGTGATTGATATAGGTTGAAAATCTTAGTCGTCGTAGTTCCTTCTTGGTGGCTTACTGGTTGGTACAGGTGGTCTGTCACGATCACGGTCATCATAGCGGCGATCGTCATCGTAGCGCTCATGACGGTCACTGTACTTGTCACGGCGGTCGGAGTAGTCACTGCGTCGATCATCGTAGTCGCTACGTCGATTGCCGGAGGGACTGCGACGATCACTGTAGTCGCTGCGCCGGTCATCGTAGTCGCTGCGCCGGTCATCGTAGACCCTGAGCCGATCATCATCGTCCCTGCGCCGGTCGTAACCCCTCTCACTCTGTTCCTCATGCTCATCATGCCGATCAGCAGCGCTTTTCACAGTGGAGTTCTCAGAACTGTGTATATTCTCCTGCCCATCAGCTTGGCGACTCTCACTATTTTTAGCCAGCTCTTGGTCGTGGAACTCGTCCTCACGAGCTCTGCAAGGTGAGCACACATCAGTCAGATGTTTGGGATGATCTGATGGACCAAGTGATTTGAGAGATATGTTTATATGTGTAATCCTATCAACAAATGTGACTCACTGAAATACTGTCTGTGTTCAGATCACAAATGACCAAGGAAATCACTCTGGACAAAGTAATTTGATCAAATGGAGCAACAATAGTTGTGCATTAGCAACCAAGTGCTAATATCGAAAATGCGCTCATGTGCAATACTGACATGCATATTTGTCAATATATGCAAAAATCTGTAAATGTGTTTTCAGATTTACAAGTGAACTAAAATTAGATTCTAAAAGAAACTAAGATTTGTAAATGTGCACACAAATCTGTAAATGTAAATACAATGTACACATGTACAAGTGCAAAAATCCATCCATCCATCCATTTTCCTCCGCTTATCCGGGACTGGGTCGCGGGGGCAGCAGTCTAAGCAAAGATGCCCAGACTTCCCTC
>NW_018127884.1:244373-273998 GCF_001952655.1 Monopterus albus | reverse complement strand
GGGAGGCTGAGGAGTGTGATCCCCCTATAGTTGGAACACACCCTCCGGTCCCCCTTCTTAAAAAGAGGGACCACCACCCCGGTCTGCCAGTCCAGAGGCACTGTCCCCGACCGCCATGCGACGTTGCAGAGGCGTGTCAACCAAGACAGCCCAACAACATCCAGAGACTTAAGGTACTCAGGGCGGATCTCATCCACCCCCGGTGCCTTGCCACCGAGAAGCTTCTTGACTACCTCAGTGACTTCAGCTTGGGTGATGGACGAGTCCACCTCTGAGCCCTCAGCCTCTGCTTCCTCATCGGAAGACATGGTGCCGGGATTGAGGAGGACCTCGAAGTATTCCTTCCACCATCCAAAATGATTTAATTTTATTAATTTCTGAGCAATGCTTATCTTTTATTCTACGCTTAAGTTTTTTCGTGATGCTGCTAGGAATTCTTAAGTTTTTTAAGTTTGTTTGCTTTTGTCCCAAAACCTACAGTCAGGAAGACCTGGCTCAAGTTAGATTTTGACTGAAAATTGCTCGACTGTTATGCTATGATAATGGGGTCCTTATCATGAATTTTCCCTTCAAAGGCAGCCTCACAAGCTGACCTCCTGATGTGGCAGAAAAGGGAGACAACCTTTAATGAAACAGAACTATATGAATGACCAGAAGGGAAACCCAGCCTATCAAATAGTAGTCTTTTTAGAGATGCTGCAATTTTGAGACATGGACAGAGTCATGTCTCAAAAAAGGGGGAGTAGATAGGGACAGCCATGCTAGGGTTTATGAATTTTCAAACTACTCCAACATTTTTGTGAACCATACAATATGGGCTTGCCACAATGCAAGAGAAAACTTAAGAACTAAAAGAGGTCAGTTTCCAAAACCACTACTTCCATTTCAACACATCTGCACGGACTCCATAAAACTAAACAAGGGTGAGGGAAAGAAATTCTTCCTGGTGATAATAGACATATTGAAGTGCTTCTCACAACTCATAATCCCCAGATATGAAATACTTGAAAATTATATAGTGACAATGGAACCCAAGTTGTACACTGTGCAATACCATTGCCGGACGGTTTGTGCAAAAAATGGTTTAAAAAAAAAAAAAAAAAACATCTTTTACTAATAAAACATATTTAGCTTCAGGAGATGGAAAACCATAATGTTCATTTCCAACTTAGGTAAGCTTCTCTGTTATTATTTTACTATACTTCTGCATTACCCAAAACCTCCAAATATGTGTGGAGATTTATCTTCTGCAGAAGCACCTAGTGATTTTAATCGTGACTAGGTCTGTGTACAAAATATAATTCATCTGAGACAGTTTGTGTTTCTAGGATAGTGTGAATGCTGTACTCCTCTGGGTACTTTTTTTTTGAGTGAAAAAAAGGTTAATGAACTTTCTTTTTCTGTCTGTGTAAATATTCTGTCACTTATTGCATCCAATACATAGAAAAGCCAGTTACTTTCATTGCTTTGCCATCAAGTGCATTGAAAGACATGTTCTTTCAAAATTCATCAACCCCCCCAGTCCTTTTCTCTTTCTTTATCTGCATCACTAAGCCTCCCATTGAGTGCGACTTATAACTTGAAGGTAACCAACCAGGCTGACACTTGCACATGTACATGCTGTACAATACAGTCTATAATTTGGGCAGTGACACATTTGACTTGTTTTAGCATTTATTTGTTTTAAATGGAACTATGAATGGTACCGAAGTGCCCAAGAAAGGTAGAATGAGGAATTTAATTAACATAAAAAGGATGTAAAACTTAGTGACATTTTGCTGATAGCTGTTAAAATTGTCTTTTTGCTTCCTCATTGTGATGGGCTATTCTGTTTGTTCTGTATGAAACTCTCCCTTCTTACAAAAGCAGGTTCTGTATCTTAGCATCTGAACAATGTCTTATTTTTGTGAGCTACACTAATCTGTAGAGGTCTATTTGACCCCTTTATTTTTGCTGCAACAAAGCACTTATCCCTCATGAATAAAATGTGTATAAAACATCTTTTATGTCCAATAGTTGTGTTGGCAGACAGACTTCTCTGCCTATAAACTGAAACTCCCTGATATAACTGACCACCTGCTCATTTAGCTTCATGAACGAGCATCATATGCTAACCTCTGTTCAAATCACTCTCTCTTGTTCATTAGTACAGTATGTGTGAATCTGGTTACATATGTAGTTACGGAAGAAAATCAATTACCCCATGGCATACTCCTCCTCTTTGTTCTTCTTCTTCCGGCAGCAGCAGCAATAGATGATGAGGGCAAGTGCCAGCAAGGCGGCGGCAACTCCAGCAATGATTGCTACAGTGGCGCCAACTTTCATGGAAGCTGTAAGATTGAATGAAGACAAGTTTTTTTTAAAAAGGAAGGGAAAGATGCATATTGCAATGCAGTGCTTTAAAAATTTATCGGGAGCAATAAATTTCCAGTTTGGTAATGAAAAGCTGCTACAAGAAGGTTCCTCACGTGGCATGACTGAGAGGGTTATGTTGCAGTTAGCCCTGCCCATCTTGTTGGATGAGGTGCAGATGTAGAATCCTGATGCGTCTTTTGAGATATTGTATAAAGACAGGATTCCGTCCTCTGAAAGGAAAAGTTAAACATATACTGTACACACTACTGCCATCATGGTTTTAATGCTTTCTTATTTTATAGACTACAAACTCTACAGTGTTACCGTTTATAAAATATCCGAAACTCTACACAACACAATCAGCCTTAGAAAATTCACATGAGTTATATTCTACATTTAGCAATCCATACCCTGATGGCGTAGTCAAGCCCAGTGCTACTAAAGCCCCTAATTTCCACCCACTGCACTGAAACTGTTAAATGTGATGACTTCCAAAACATCAGAGACAATGTTTGAATTATTCTACTTCATTATCACTACACAACCTTGTGTTTCAACTTTAAACATCAAACCAGACTAAGAATTGACTCCAAGTTGACCATGTTAAACTTTCAACTTACAAACTAAGAGGAGCAGAGCATGGCATGATTCTAATCCTGATCATAGCCATAGTTCTTTTGCAGTGGTAAGTAAAACTTTATGCATTGAAGGTTCACTTAAATCTTTCTATGATCAACAGTCCTATCAGAAACTATGTCACTGATACTTACTGTCAGTGGTCTTGGGGTCTGGAACACGAGGGTTGTTCTGTACATCACGACTGTCCCATTTATAAGTGGGTGGCGGGGAGCCTTCCTGAGACACACAGGTCAGGTTGATGTTCTCGCCATACTCTGCCGTACCCTGGATCTTGCACATGGGTGGAGACGGAGGCACTAAAAAACAAAGTGTCCTGTCCTTAAATAGCCAATAAAACTATTTTGTTTTGTTAAAGATGAAATAAAGATACCAACTGGTAGCAGAAACTAACAAAGTTGGAAAAACTGCAGTAAGCATTATACTGACTAAGCTTTAACGTCATCTTGAATATCTGTCGTCATCGGTGTGTGAATGTTGTATGATCCTCTGTAAAGCTCTTTGGCCAGTGCAACACACTGTGAGAAAAGCACTATATAAAATACAGTCCATTTACCATTTACCATCTACAGTAGATAGGTTAAATAGAACACCATAAAAAACATGCAATGCAGAGCTGTTTACACCCAATTTTAAAAATGTAAAAGCAGAATATTTCTTTGAAAACAAATGAAATATTACCTAGAACCACCAAACGTGTAGTTGCATCTGGCTTGCCAGTCATGTCACCCTTTGCCTGGACATGACAATCAAACACCCTGTTGTCTGCAAGTGAAATGGAGTTCAGCTTCAGGTTGGCCCTTCCAGTGGGGATGTCTACGTCCATCGACGCCCGACCTGCATAGTCTTGTCCAGTTTCAACACTTTCATCAGCAGAATAGTAGATGGCAATCTCGGTCTGTTAGAAAACAACAGTATTAGAGCAATATTTTAAATAAATAAATAAAAAAGAAAAACTTCTTTCTTATTATTCATAATACAATACTAATGAATTAGGATTATGATAGATAGAGAATCGTTCATACATATATAAATACAAATGCATAAACAGATAGCATTCATCTGACCTCTGTGTCTTCAGCTTGAACAGGCCTAAGAGACCATTTGATGGTGATTATTTTGCCGGTTACTGTTTTAAAGGTACAGGGCAGTGTGATGTTATCACCCCTTTTAAACTCATATGACGCCTGTGGGATGGTCACAGTAATGGCACCAACACTTGACCACACTGTCAAAAGATTTAAAAATAGATATAAACACACTGATTAGATGCAACTTTGACATTTATAAAAACACAGAACTGGGATTAAGATGAAGTTAATACAATATGTGATACACATCAGCGAGTCTGGACCTTTAGATCCAACCACATGCCTCATTACCCCACCCTCAAACCCACCTGCACACAGCAGAGTACACCACAAGTGTAGGCCCACCAAAAGCAACAAGCAAATTCAATAATCGATCAACTAGTTTTATGCAAAGCTCTAAATACAGTACAACTACATACAATTAATACCACAGGGTTATATATAAGCTTGATTAATAAAGCTTAATATCTTATGGGTTTACTGGTCTTCTACAACAGAAAACTCGATATCTTTGGATTCTGTCCAACAAGGGGAACTCTTGATCATCCAAACCCTTTACCTAGTAACCAGAAAACAATTGCTAAACAATTACAATAACTGTGGGTTGCAACCTTGTGTGCTGAAAGTCTAACATGCTAGAAATATTAACCAATCATTCTATAAGGTTGAAAGCAAACAGGAAGCTACAGGTCGAGTCAAAAGCTTATTCCAATTTAATGCTGTTGATTTCAAGAGCCTCCGCGCTTTCTGAATTCTGGTTTTACTTCAGATATTTGAAGAGCATAATCGGTTTAACTCAGCAGCCACAAGGAGGTTATTGGGCCTGTTGGTTTTAGCGCACAGAAACCTGTTTGCGTAAACAGGTGTGGCAGCTCAGTTACACTCAAAGGAAATAAGGTATTGTAGGTAGCCCGGTTCTCTCATTTGAATACTCACCCAGACACAGAGTCAGAGTCAAAGCAGAAATCCTCCCCTCCATACCAAAGACTTTTATCTTCTTAAACTAACAATTTATTTTTCTGCGCGTCGTTCTTTTTCTCCAAAATTAACACAAGCACTACATCCACCTGAGAACCGCCTTCACCGAAACCCGACAGCGTTCGAGTGATGCGCTTAAATGGCTGTGAGCGCCTCTGCTGGATGACTGACACCTCTCCCCCCCAATCATCGCAGCCCCTCCTGCTCAGGTAACAGTCTTGATCCGCCCACCTCGCGTGTTTCAGCTTGCCCTATCCGCCAGTATACCTGAGCTTTAAGGGATACTCCTTGAATGAGACATGTCTGCTCAAGATTGCTTTTACAGCAGGAACACATTTCCACAATTTGTTAACCGTTTCCGTTTAAAAATATGAAAAACATTTATTTACGCTTGAAGCATTATAGCTTATGGTGTCAACAGCCCATATTAACAGAAAGAGTTATAGAATCATTGTATTTATTCTCTTTAAACAATCAGCTTTATGTTGCAAGAGACAGAAACAGGAGTGGTGATAAAGTACCTGCACAACCAAACTCTTGGCACAAAACGAAACTGGTGTGTGCTGCTACAGCAAGTGAGGCATTATATTTTGTCAGACTGGTTTGACAAGGATAATGACACACACACATACACACACATTTGTTGTACTTCTATCTTTGTCAGGACACTCGTTGACATAAAGCATTCCCTTGCCCCCTCACCCTAATACTAAACCTTCAAAACTAAATGCCCAACCATAACCCTTAACCTAGCCCTAACCTAAAACTAATTCTAACCTGAACCCTAAAACTAAGTCTTAACCCTCAAAAAGGTGTTTCACAAAGTGAGGACCAGCCAAAACGTCCTCAAAAACTACTTTTTTTGTCCTGACTATGTAGCATGTACAAGGACACACACACTGAAAAAAGGAAGAAAGAAAAAGGTTGTTATTAGCCTAGTATATCGACCTCTATGTCTGACTAGAGTTTAAAATATTTGATTTTGAGTAGAGTAGCTAAACACACCAGGACCACCTCACAAAGTAATTTCATCGTTGGACATTAGGAAATGCAAGAAATAGGCACTGAGATATCAAGCACATCTTGGTTGTTCTTTTTTTTTTTTTTTTTTGAAAGCTTAGGTATACTAGAAAACATTCACTTCTGCCCAGTTGTGAATAATCTGTGAATACTGCAAATAAAAGGAAAAGTCAAAAGACCCAATTGCTGATTGGAAAAGGAACAAAAACTAATATTAATAGGTGTTGTTCTTTTTTAACTTTCTGTGTTTGCATCCCAGATTATTTGATAGTAAAACTGAATTTCAACACTCTTAATATGTATACCACTTTCTGTCACATCTCATATCAGCATAAATACATGATCTATGGTTTTTGACCCAGCTGGAGAAACAACAGTATATAAGTAAAGCAACCAAACAAAAATTGCAGTTTTGTCTAAAAATTCAACAAGGTGCAGTCTGCGGTAATCTACTGTATATACTGCACCCATTAAAAAAATACAATCCTTTCTCTGCTCCGCCATAGTTACTTCAGGGATCCTTTACATCTCTGTCATTGTTTGGGCTTTTCTGTATTCCTCACTTGCCTTTTCAGTTTGCAAATCACATAAACAGATGACATATTCATCTTGTTTGTTTCCCAGCAGACACTTGGGTAGAGAGTGCAGTCGAGAGGCTCCTCTGCACTGCTCACTCACGAGTGATATTTAGGGAAGTTCTGAATGTGCCCAACTCACAGACTCTCATGGGCCAAGCCATGCACCCAAATCACATAAAGCAAGGCTGACACAAATAAACAGCAGTCTGACATTGCCAACCCTGAAGCCATGCCACTAACATTATCAAGTGGAAAGTGAAATTGAACATGGTCTCCTACCATTTCTTCTGGTTCTGTTCATTTACTGTCTCCTGTCATCTTCAGATAAAGGGACTTCATACTCCAGTGGACTACAGGCTGTGGCACTAATGCTCAACATCTGAAAAGAAGAGGCCTGACAAACAAGCTGTCCTTGTCACATGACCGCCTCCTGGTGGTTGGAGTGTGGTGTTACACATCCCTGTTTGCTGTAGGGCAGTAGGGACATTACAGTCCTGAACCTTATGGCACCGCCTGCTGCACTGACTGTCAAAAAAGACAAATGATAAGTAAAGTGATATGTCGAATTATTTTAAAGGAGATGAAAATATTGTTTTTGGTCTCTCCTGTGACAGGAATATATTATTGTGTAATAAGTTATTTCTTCTAAATGATGTATTAAATATTTTAATGGATGCTTAATTAAATTATGTATTGCATATATTAATGAAAGTTCATGTCAGTGCCTGTAATCTTACATGCACAGTATGCTCATATATTTCTTTTAATTTTCTGATAGTTAAAAATAAAACAAAAAACACGAGTTATGTTACAGCCATGTCTGATCCTGCCTTGTACAGTACACACCAAAACAGTAACAATTATTTTTCCTATATTCAGAACTTCCCTAAATATCAGATTTCTAAATTTAATTCTGTTTTCCCTTTTGTGGCTTTATGTACGCATATAAAAAAAAAAAGCATACAATGTTTTAACATTATTAAAACTAATTCTTGTGCAGCCTTATGAAAAAATACAAACATTCAAGAATTGTTGTGCTCAGATTGATTTGACATCCTTTCCAGTGTTCCCAGTGCTCTTCAGTGATTTCAGACATCATTAAAGCCATCTTTCCACTGCCTGGATTCAATTAACTAAGAGTTAAACTGGTGTATGATGACTATAAAAAGCCATCATCAAATGGGGCTTTGATATTAAGATTCATCATGGGAATGGGTAAATAAAGAGCAGAGTCGCCGTTTTAATCCAACAACAGGTAAAGAGTCTGAACTGGAGTAAAGAAAAGATCAATAAGTCCCCTCGTTCCTTTGTTTAGCAGACTTGGATTTCTTTAATAGATGGTAAAGGGCTGGAATCCTACTTTTTGTTTTAAATTTGCTGTCTTTATTCAGCTGTAAGCTGATGGGAACATGAGATGGGAACGTGACTCGCTCTACCAGTTTTCAGGGTCCTTGTGAATCCCAGCATGGTCAACCCGGTGTCTTACCATTTTCCCGCAATTCTTTAATGAGGCAGATTTTCTCTCAAGCCCATAAATTGTGGCATGAGAATGTGCATACAAGACGACATGCCAGTGCTAAAATTGTCATTAGAACTCAAATAAAGATGACTTTAATGTGCTGAAGAATGATTACTGTAATTATGTTCTCACTCACAGTAAATGTGATGAACCAAGAGTATACAAACAGTGCAGCAAGGGGGAGACAAAACTCCCTTTAACTCCAGCCCTGTTAAGTATTGCTTATCATTATATATTCAAGAATACGCAGTGTTCAAATTATAATTTAAATTATCACATGCAATATATTAGTGACAGCAGCAAAATAAGCACATATACTGTAAGCAGGTCCTGTTTATGAGAACCCTTTTCTATTGACTCTGTCTTTAAATAAAAAGCTGTGTTTCAAGTGCAGGTCTTAAAAACATTATTAGAGAGGGTGGAGTAAAAGATCAAATATTTAACAAAATACAAAACATATGGAGACCTACACTGTAAAAGAAAGTCTTAAAAATACTGTGAACATCTGGCAGCACAGGTGCCAGGAAAACAAAAAGTAAAATACCGTGGGAAAGGACTTTGTTCAACAACTGTAAACAACAGTAAAAGAAACTGTTATAAATATATAATTTTTTAAAATTTAACCAGGCAAGATCCCATTGAGACTCCCAATCTCATTTCAAAGGAGACCTGGCAAAGGCAGCAGCATAATAAAGTCGCTGTAGTACAAAAATGGTAGCAATGTATTGTATAGCAATGTTAGTATAAAATACCTGTGCAATACTTTGTGCAATGCAAATTAACTGTAAAAAATATGATTCAGCAGCCAATCGAGGACATCAACAGTTGTTTTTAAATCATTTCTGTCTAGCTTTAACTTTTTGCTTGAGGTCACTGTCTTTCTGGAAAGCAGATCTTCCCTCACATTACAGGTTTCTCCTATAGAGTGCATCAGGTTTCTCCTGCAATATGCATTTTACTCTGTACCCCTCATAAACCCTCAGAAACATACAAGGAATTCTGCAGTCATTTCAAATGAGTATGAAGATTAGCAAGCAGTGGAATATTGAAAGAATGCCCATCAGGAATTAAGCAATAATCCATACATTCATAGCAAAATCAAATTATAAAAATATTTTTTTAATATAAACTACATATTCAGTGCACAAAAAACAAATGTACAAATCATAATTTTGACACGGATTGAAACACAAGGTAAGCATGTTAAAAATCCATTAACAAGGTCATGTGAGCTAATATCATCTTAAAGTGATCAGCATAAATAGGACAAAATAAATTATGAGCCTTTTTTTATTAATCTGCGTCCAACCATACTTGCAAGCAGGTTGTTGTCATTTAGTTTCCCAGTGAACTTGGGGGTTTGCATCTGTAAATAAAAGAGAGGCCATTTAGAAGTATAAATATACATGAATTCAGAAGAGCTCAGAAAGATACCACGCATGAGGCTGCACCCAGCCGGTGTTTTAGTACCAGATTACTTTGTTTTTTTCTGTTGTATGGCCGAGTACCTGCTGGGAAGACACTTTCATTTACCTTCTACTAGATCCTTTTATTTTTTATGCTTTCACTTTTCCTACTTCCCAGTATGTGTTTAATCATTACCTAATACCTTGGTCTTTACATGTCTAATGCCACTTTTGAGTACAGAATAGAGTAGTTAAAGAAAGTGTCTTGTGCTAAGTGAACAAATTATGTTAAAGCCTATCTCTGGTCTACCTGCAGGATGCTTTATCAAAGCGTTGATGCTTGTGGGCACAGATGGAAGAGTTGAGTTGGCAGCGGTCGATTAGAATTGGCTGGAAAGTCGATACAGGTCTGGGAAGACAGTCACAGCGCTCCACGTCTAATTCACAGTCAGGCATCCCTGAACTGAGTGTAAAATCTAGGCAGGAGGTAAGAATGGTGCATTTAAGTTGCAAAGACAGTGTCAGTTCAAGAAATAACTTTTCATCTCATTTGCTGAATCTGTTACATACATCAGTTTGTTCTAATTTGATGCACACTTATGGTATATCCAATTCACTTTAACATGTCAGTAAAAAGTCCACTGATTTTAAAATGACAAAATAGTGTGAAATGCATTCTGTAGATACAGTATGATATACCTGGGTTAGAGGTCACAATACAGATAGATGTTTCTTTTTTTTAACAAACAGCTCTGTGAGGCTGTTGGTTTAAAAACACACCCACACACCTGGTATACTGGAGGGATAAGGTATGCATCTATCTGTGGAACAATCCCAAATCAATCCACTGGCACAAAGTCTCCTGGAGTCCTCTGCCTCCGACAGCCGGCCCATCAGAGAACAGCTGCAGATGAACCAGATGGATTAAAAAAACATCAAAACAAATCCAGGTGAGAAATAAGATCGATTGAGGTTTTGGTCTCACCCACTACTCCTATGAGGTTCAGCACTGCGTCGTATTATAGCGGGCTCCATGCACGTGCACTCTGTATGATTAGCTACTTTTATTAGCACCGGTTCTGGTACAAACTTGAATGGAATGACACTAAGGACCTGAAATACACAGACACAGAGAGATTGATGTAAGAGTGACCGCTGAAAACTAGTGCTGCTGCTGCTGCTGCTGCTGCTGCAATACTCAAACTCAGATAAAAGTTAATATTAAAGAAAAGGTTCCCCCCAACTATGAGGAGAGATATGGTCACTCACAGTTTTATTCACATCAACAGCAGTTGTGTTTCTGCAAATGACACCCTCTTGATTGCAGCAACCACCGCACCTATCAATAGGAAAAAATAATTCACATATTGATAAAGTATGTGCATGGGAAAAAAATTAATACAGAAAAGTTCTGGTGAAAGAGCTGTAGTTGACTGAGAAGCCGATGCGAAAGACAAACCAACCTGTGAACAGACACACAAGGCGGCTTGAAAAACAATGATGGGTCAGTGCCCAGCTCCTTGGCCACGTCGACACACGCTTCCCTTGGCATGCACTGAGTCCGCTGCCACTCTTCATCTATGGCTAAATAAGAGACACACAATGTTCATAACCACATTAATGTGGATAAATAGACTTGTACATAACATGTATTACATATTTATCCAACCTTTGAGGATCTCCAGGCTGTAAGACTCAGCAGCATAACGTGTGGAGCGGTGTGAGCCTACTGAAGGTGGAGAAGAGAGCGTCTCTCTCTGGGTCTCTGGATACTGCAGTTTCAGACGACATTTCCACAGCTTCCAGTCAGGAAAGTCTGCGAGCCTCAGCAGCTCATCCAGACTCGAAGCTGACCGCACCTTCCTTTCCCATTGCTTCATTACCTGCAGGTATCACAATCAGTTATCATTAAATGTCTCACAAATATATATATAAAAAAAAGTCCTCATTAATACCTGATGTCACTGTGCCTGTCATTATGGGATGGAAATTTGGTGTCCTTTTAAAATGACACATTCATTAACTTAACTGGGGAGTCTAGAAGTCTGTTGAAAGGAACTGATAGGTACATGAGTACACGCTGATGATTCTAATTTTTTTTTTCAATGTGCAATTTTGAGGACACTGTTTGGTGGATGGTGGTCAGACACAGCCCTGTTAAACATCAACATGTTAGTGTTGACACTGTGAGTGCAATAGCATTCTGATGTTAGCATTTAGCTCAAAGCTGCACTGTGCCTTAGTACAGTCTCACAAAAATACTGCTCTTAGTGTTGCCTAAAATATTTAAGCAAAAACAAGGAAAATGCAATAAATATTGAATTGGTTCAAGTTAAATAAAGTACATTGATAGCTACAGTATATGTAGTACTTTCTGCTAACATGTGCCTCACATGTGGCATTCGCTTTAGTGTGGAATGACTTTAAACACTTAGCCTGCAGAAGTCGCACCCATTAGTTGAAGTGTGAATAAACAGTGTGCAGCAGGTACTGTGTGCATCTGCTCCAGTCTGTCAATGAACAACGCTCATTCTAAAGTTTGATGGCTCTGCTACCACAGAGTATAGCTATACACTACGACATGCAGATTTAATCCCACGACCTCAACAAAATATAGGACTTAAATCACCTGCATACACTTTGAAAGGAGGCATCTGTTGTATGTAAACATACACATACATATTGACACAGAGTATCTGAGAAATTCAGGAGTGAGAGAAAACCATCAAATCATCTGTCATGCTATGATACAAAACCAAAGTTCCCATGATGATATATACCAGAGCAAAAGAGAAGCAGAATAGCTTAATGATGTGTTTGAATAAGATGTTATGAAATACAGAGTTGAGTGTTTTAGTGATTGGAGAAGAGTTCAAACTTATGAATTCCTAGGCTCATTTTTGAGGTGGGAAAGCCAAAGATTCAGGATAGTAGGACTACAACCACGGTGGAGGCACATTAGAGCACAATCATGGAATATTGCACTTGTGTGCACAATGTTTGGTTTATAACCTCTGGGCAATTGTAACAATCTGAGTCCTCTGAAGTGTTCAGGGTGGGGAAAGCTGGCTGGCTGACCGCTTCCACTTGAATCAAAGAAACAATAACAGAAAACAGGGAGGTTTCCCCTTCTGCAATTTATTACAGGGGATAGACCCACTAATGAGAAACAGAGAGGGAGAGTGTCTGTAAGGAAGATGACAAGAACTGAAAGAGAGGTAAAGATGGGGAGAGTTTAAACAGAGAGAGTATGGAAAGTGAAAAATAATGGAGATGAAGCTGGAAGTTCACGAGTGAAGTATAGGTGTGCAATAGTTAAATAATCAGTCTGTTGCACACACATTATTGACATGCATTTATTTGTGCAACATGCTAGTGCCCACATAAAATGCATCAATTTTAATTTCAGATGGCAAAGCATGGTGAGCACGTGCGTTTACTGCACTGGCAGCAGCTGGTCAAGTGTGAGGTTTATGAGATAATGTGTGAAGAGGAAAGAGGCTACACAGCTACACACTGCAAAAGAAAGTGAAATCAAGCCTGAACTAATCAGCAATTCAAGAGCAAAGCAATGTTTTCATTTCTTCTAAAAAGTGTTTAGAAATTCAAGCTGTTATTAGCACTAAGGGTAACAGTGCAGTATCTGTCATTGTACACTAGCTCCAAAAAGCAGAAAAGCTTCTAATGGCTTCTTTGATACATATTACATACACTTACATAGACATAAAGCTTCATGCCGCACTTACCCTACTTCCTCCCTCTCTGTGCCTGGTGTAGCCCACATTTATCCAGCTGAGCTCCACCACCAGAGTCACCAAGCAGAAGATTCTGCACAGAGTTTGTTTCATCTTCATCATCATCCCTTGACTCTGCTTGTTTCTCTGAGAAGCACTCGGCAGTATGAACTTTTACTACTGGCAGAAAACACAGGGTCGGTTGTCTCTCTGACTCAGTTTCCCAGACCAGCCGAGTCCCTCAGACCACACACATACACTCAGTGTAGGTATGTGCAACAAACTCTTGATCTTCCAACTGCACAGTAGAGAGTGTGAGTGTGTGTCACAGCAACCCAGACACCCACAAGCCAAATGGAGAAGGCTTCAGAGGCTTTAAAACATCTGTCTCTTACTGCTGATGTTTTAATGCAAACCTGAGCAGTTAGCTTGTAAATAAGTAAGTTAAAACCTCAATATTACCTCAGAAAATAAACTTTTCCCTTGAAGACTTATGATCAGCACACTCCATTTTGTTCAAATAAATTGAGGGCCTGAAAGATACAATAGGTGATACAGGGTCTCTGATCTGTGTTCACTTTTCTTCATTACATTTCCTCATGAAAAGACTGCTTATGTATGGCTTCCTAATTTCAGTGGTTACAATATCTGTATGTTGAGCTCTTTCAATCTATCATTTGTCGAGATCCTATTGTGGTTTGTAAATGTAAAGGGCACTGATGTGCCTCTAAGCAAGCCTTTTAATTGCTTGTGTGTTCCTTTCTTCTTTTTTAAAAATCTGTCTAGTCCCCTGCCTGTGTTAGTGTCTTTTCCTCTGGAGCTGCCAAACCACACACACAGCAGAAAAGCAGTTAAGTGTTTTAAATGTGATCCAGACGGACACCCCACCCACTTGCCCATCCAAGACCATTTGACACAGGATGTTAAAACATAAATTATAAATGGATTAAATATGAGAAGAACATTCATAATTTGTATGGAAATAATTAACAGTAGCTTTGGGATTTTCTTTGCGTGCTGCAAAACCATGTCTATAATGAAACATACAGTACAAAACAGTATTTTACAATGTTTTTATATGGTCTGTGCAGATTTTTGAGGCCATGTGATACCTGGAAAACAAATTCCAGCACCTGAATAAATTCATTTAGTGTTTGCCTTTAGCTTATTCTGAGGTACTTAAATGACAAGGTCGGTCATTTTTATATTAACAGAATTTGCAACACTCTTCATACAGAGACTAAAACCGGAAATGAATTGCCTCTACTCATGGTTAATATCTGTCAGTCTCCAGCCTGGATTAGCTTATTTGTCCATGCCACACACCTCTGTTGTTGTTGTTGTTGTTCAAAAACAATTAAAACATCAGTAAAACCATGATGAAACCAGATCCACATATTTGCTGAAATGTTGCCACAACCATAACTTTTTACAGTGTCTGAAGCAGGCATGAAGCAATTGCGCATTTGTGACATCTCTGTGTCAGCTCTCTACTTTTTTTTTTATACACCACTAGTTCCTCATGCTTTCAAGGAAATCTTGTGAGTTGACTCTTATGTCAGATGCTGTAAAAAGTTATGGTTGTTTGGAGCATTTGAGGCAATATTTTGAACAAATATCAGGGTCTTGTGTTTTGTAACACGTCACCCAGTGCAGCAGTGTGTTTCTCTGACGTGTTTTTAATCAATTTTGTCTAATGGTCTAATGGCACAGGCGAATAAGATAATCCAGGTTGGAGACCGACAGAAAATAATCATGAATACAGGCACTTTATTGTTGGTTTTAGTCTCTGTATGAAGAGTGTTTAAAATACTATTAATATAGAAAATGAAAATGTATGCCATCAAACTTCATAACATTAATGAAAGCATTACTTAAATTGCTATAGTACTGCAAATAATCTTCATAACAACAATGTAGGCAAGCAACTTGCACAAACCGTAGCTTCAGAATCAGAACTGCTCTGCCCCAGGGAAATAGCAGAAATAAAATGGAATAAAACAAGAGGTATAGAGACCAGAACACATTTTCCCTAAAATCTATATGGGGTAGACTTAGAGAAATTAAAACTGATTATGAAAATTACTAAAAACCCTGTAAGCACATACAGTATACATTCGGAGAATTAAATACACACATTTTCCTATATCAAACGTTTGCTACGTTTATAAAACACCACAATACAAATATCCCTATAAATTTGTTTCTATAGTGGCAAATAAGTTAGGCCAACACTGACACTACAGACCAGAGTACAATGCGTAGTGTTCAGAAAGAATCTCTGATCGTGGATCTCCAGTTTACGGCCCTTTCAAAGCCATTTCTACCATTCTGGTAGTCACTGGCAGCCTGTCTGATCTCTTCTGCAGTGGTCATTACAAATGGACCTGATGGAGAGATACAACATAGCAAAGAATTACATTATAGGTACTGATCAAGTTCTGTTTGTGACTTCCTAATCAAGGATTACATTTGCCAACATGGAGGGAATAACAAATGCCGTACCTTGTTGCACCACTGGCTCTTTGATTGGCTCGCCAGCGATCAGCACAAAACGAGATACTTCGGAGCCCTGAGGAGGAAATAAGAGGCAGTGCTCTCATCTTTGTCTGGGGGTGAAGCAGACTGACTAAAGCCTTTCATTTGTAATCTCAAAATTTACCAAGGAATCTAGACATCCTCAGCACGTCTTAAAATAAATCTGTGGCGTCACATCGTGATACTGTATTTATGTTAGACAGAATTGTGTTTTTTTTAAATGACTTTTGTCTACAAGTTTTTTTTTTTCCTAATAAACTACTGGGTTATTTCTACTTTGGGGTCTTTAGCAATCTCAAATAAACAGAGAAGAAAAAGTTGAAATAATTCCTTACAACAAGAAAATAACCTGAGTTTATTATGAGCAATAAACAAGTGCCCATGTGCTTTGATGCAAGAAAGACTATTTAGGGGGAAATATTTTCACCTTCAAAAGGGGGAATTATGAAAAACCATTTGGGAACAACTTGTCTGATTCTGAAGACTTCTCACCTTGTTTTCAACCTTTACACAGTCTCCATCCCCAAACACCACAGTGTGATGGGGCTCTACCTTCTGCTGCTCCAGATCTGGGCCTTGAAAACAACAAAAGTTCAGTGTTTTGTCCTTAAACAACACTAGAACGCTTCATATCAACACGTGTGATATGACAACATCTTTTTAGTTCGAGCTGAAATCTGAAACTATGATATTAATTGATCTGGGCCTCAGTCAAATATTCATGGATTTGTACCAATGGTGTTTTGTGTGAAAATAGATTTTGTAGGACACTAGAAAAAGAGTGTTGACATATCACTTTATTTCCCAGGTTCCCAATATTTTCAGGAATATATTAAAAACAAATAAAACATATACAGCCTCTTAATATTACATAACAATACAAGCATAAGCCATAATTTTAATAGCATTCATCCTTCTATTTGTCAGTGTGTATATGTGAAAACAAATAGGAATGTATGACTTCAGGGAGTAGAAGCTTCTCACTGGGGGGAAATAAAAAAAAATATTGGTAGGCTTAGCCTTGATGGTCAGAGTAATAGGGAGGAAAATAGATGACAGCTGTTCAGTCATTGCTATTAACATTTAAATATTCACCCACAACCAGCTGACACGTTGTTTGTGAGCTGAGCTGTGATTAGAAGCAAATACAAAAAAATGGTTCAGACTCTTCCACTTGTGGTCAACACAGTGATCAAAGCCTGCTGGTCCTGATTTTACCAGGCTGTGTGTAGAGTTCTTCAGATTTGAATAATTTCATTAATCTTCCATTAACATCTGCTCATGCCATTAAAACATCTGTCCACAATTACCAGCAGTCCAAGAAATCCTGTTTTGTAATGGTGGAGGGTCTGTGAAAATGACTTCACTATCTTAAAGGGTTTGCTCTCATGCGATGGGAATTCCCTGATCACAGGATTTTGTCCAATAAGCAGGAAATGCAGTATTTCACAGAATGATGTCAAACAGTGGTACTGATAAATCAGAGTGTAGTGAAAACATGTGGATAAGATGACTGATATCATGCCAAACTCTGAGATGGCTGTATTTTATACACAGTAGTGCAATTACTTTTCAAGTGATGTTGGGTAAACACGCCATAGTGATTGAGATCACACATAGATATGGGAACAGGGAGGGATGTGAGGGAGTGATCAAACGCACGGAAAGAACACGTCTCTAACTAAAGGATGTTAGTATGACCCTAGTTATATGTGAGTTCTTAGGTGTTAGGCAAATATATGACAGGTAATATGCCGTATGTATTCATAAAGGCATAAACTCACCAACATGAATGGATCCTGATAGTGTGTAGATAAATGCAGTCCATCCTGTCAAACACAGAAATATTATTCACAAGTGTATGTCTAATAATAAAGTTGTTTTAAAAGACCTCTCAATAAAGTTTTTTTTAAAGGGGAGGGGGTCACATGGGGGCAGCAGAAACAAACTTTAACATAAATCATCAACTGGGAGGTTGATATGGCAAACCTTTAGCCAAGTGGTGCTTATTTACAAATCTAGCTGTTACAGAGAAACATTAGTATTTGCTATACCTCTGTTCCTGGGTCTCTACCAACTCCTGAGAGAAATATCTGGCTATGTTATTAACTACTTGCTGCGTATGTCTGCTGTTTGGTGATGTGCAGAGCTTTTTCAGTGAAAACAGCTGCCACCATCAACATTGGAAGAGCGAAACATTATATTCCGAGGTGTTCCTAATATTCTGACCCTCTCATGTATGTAGCTGGGGAGGACAAAAATAGAGACACCTCTTAATATAATGTAGTCCAGTACAACACCACCTTTAACTATGACCTCAATAATAAAAATACATATAATTGAAGTTATACATTTATGACAATTTCACCAAAAACTAAAACATTTTGAGTTTCATAAACACAGATGTTAAGGTGGAAGTGTCACACTGAACATCATTCAACTGTAGAGGTATACCTACAGATGCATGAGTACATTTAGAAATGCTTGTCTTCTACCTGAGAGCACTGGCTGCACATGCTGGGCTCCTGCCTGCAGTGTGAAGTCCAGGTACATGGTCGGTGTCCTTGTATAAACCTTAGACTATAGGAGAAAAAAAATATGAAGACCTGTTCTAACACACAAACAGCCACAAGCTTTTAATATTTTCTATTTAAACAAAAAACTCATTCATGCAAACATGGGAATTGTGCCAGAGACAGTCATGCTTACAACTTTAAAACCATCAGCATTATTGTTCCCTACAAACAGACTGCAAAATAGTTATCTTAACTGAAGTCATCATATTTACATACTTTTACTTCTATTTCATGAATGTGGTTAAAACATTTCACTTGGGGATCAACACTATAATATGTAGGATTTAATGTCATGTCTTTGAGTTTACTCCACATCTGCAGGTAATTCATATGAGCTTAAAGAAACGGATTTGCAAATAGGGAACATGGTGGGAAAGTGAAGAAAATGATAGCAGAGTGTTTTCTTAGAGTTCTTTGTTCCTATTTTGTGCTGAATTACTACTGAGACATATATATAGTGCATTATGTTCAGGGATTTATCTGCACAAATGCACAGTCTAGGGCAGGTTACTTAAAAAGAAATGAATTAGCCATTATATGTAGTATTATATTTTGAAAAAGTAATTTCATTTTAGCTCAACAGCAAAAGTAATAAATTACAATACTCTTTAAATTACTTTGGTTACTCAGTCTAGCTCCCTTAAAGGTGCCTTTACACAATGTCAATGTCAACGCATGTAGAAATAAAAAATAAGACACTGTTTCTCCCAGCCTATGTTCTGGAGGTATTTACTGACCATCAGCTACTGGCCAAACATCGACAGTGACTACACACAGCTCTATAGCCCCATCCTCACAGTGAAGCTGCCAGGGTCACATAGTCACCTACTCTGAATGAAACCAGGTGATTTCCCCAATAACTGCTATTATCAGCAAGTCAGCTAAGAACACACAACATACAAATACAATGATTTTGGGGTTAGTTATATTCCTGTACTTTTCTCTACAACAGTCCAACATGTACTTGACCAGTCTGTCTAATGTTGTTAAATTTGCTAATCTGTTATAGCAGATTTAAATAATGACACAATCCAGATGAAAAGAGGGAACTGGGAAGTTCATAACATTTAAATCCCACATGTAGAGACTTTAAAAATGAAGAAAATGTTACTTTTATCAAATGCATATTTTGACCTGTTCATGTCCTAAATGTGCTTCACATATGGGTTATGAACACAAAACAACATTTTAAGGAGTAGGGGAATAAACTCAGGGTAGATTTGGTAAAAACCCGAGTTTTGAGCCTTATATTGTATAAATATAGGATGATATATGACTTTTAGAAGAGGACAAGGGCGTGGCTACTGGGGTTTAATGACGTGCGTTAAACTCAAACCCGTAGGTTTTCATGCTGACTCACTGCGTTTCCAGGGCTGCAGTAACCGTGTACACTGACTGTACACACACACACACAGAAACCATAATTTGCATTAGTGTACCCTGTGCAGGACAGGACAATCTGCTTTTTGTTTTGTTTGTTTCCTCTTTTCAGACACACACACTGGACAAATGCATGACTGACAGATATTTCTTCACACACAATCACGTCACTGTTTGCAAATAAGCAATCACCATGAGATCAGCAGCTACCAGGAAAATAATGTTCAGTTTGAAAGTGTTCTTCTGACTGTGACTTGATTAAATGTTGCTGTAGTGATATTACAACCCCATATGCAAATTATATACACATCACACACAAAACAAGCAGACACACACCTTTGCTCCTAATGCTTCCCCAGAAATCACAGCGACCGTAACTCCACCCTGACTGGGCTTGGGGACCTCTGAGCCTTTAAGCTCCTGATATGCTGGCTCCACCATCTTGTCTCGCCTCGACAGGTTCACCCACAGCTGTAGGCCCACCACCGGCTCCTCTGATACAGGCATCTCAGCATGGACCACCCCCCGTCCTGCAGTCATCCACTGGTGGACAAGCAGATAGACCATATACAGTGTGTGTGTATGTAAAGGCCATACCCTGATACTGTCCCTTTATAAAAGTCATCAAAATAAACACTATGTGAAATTATGTCATACTTGCAGATCTCCTGGTTTCAGTCGTCCTTTATGGCCACAGAAGTCTTCATGGGCTGTGACCCCTTCTAAAACGTATGTTACCTTTTTGAGGAAAAAAAAAATTAGGCACAACTGGCTCATACAGATTACCTATTAGATGGATTTCTAAACAAAAGTGAAGGATTGGGGGCATTTTTTGAATTTATTTTCACTTGGTAAGCATTATTTTGACAGCCCCATTTGAAAGTAATATATCCTTTCTTGCACTGAGTGAAATCTCCTGTTCTAGATTTCTTCACCTCAGGCCATAAGCTTACAAACGAGGGCTGCTTCAACACCAAAAGCACATGTGGGCTCGTTTCACTGCTCCACGGTCAGACAGGACAGGAAGAGAAGTGCTGAGTGTGGGCTCGTGAGTTCAAAGGTGAACATCTGTGTAAGGGAGGAAAGCCTGGGTCCCTGCAGCGAGCTGCCTGTGATTTGCCTCCACAGCTGTGTGATTTCAAACGCCATGCGGGTGTAAGGAAACACACCTGCTGAAAGGCATGCTGGGAGTGTAGAATGGTCCTTTCCACCCAGACTGGGAGATCTGAGTTACTTTTGCCAAATCAAACACACTTGGAGAAATGTCTGACAATCTAAAGGCAATATCTGGGATTTTTCTCATTCACTGTGGGGCAAGCTGGGGGCAAGCTGTAAAAAGAACACTGGCATTCATTCATTATGGCTAATGAGTTAAAAATCAGTATAAAATGCAAATGGTGATGATCAAACCAAGGCCAAAATGAAACTGTCTGACAAATAGCCCCCAAATCCAAGAAACTGTAACCAGAATAGGTCTGACAATTTTATGTTAAGGAAAAAAAATGTTATTATTAGTCATCAATTACTTCTTTAGCAATTAAATAATATTGCCCTTTAACTCTGCAGCCCAGCCTTAAAAAAAGGACAAAATGCAGGGAAAGACAAGGTGGTGGTGGGGGATTTAAAAGTAGGCAATCATGTGAGAAGAGTTTGTTTATGAGGGGAAAATCAGTTACTTGATTAAAAAATTTTAAGTAGAGCTTCATTTCTAATATGTGCATGCACAGTACAAGAGGCTACTGCAGTAATATAATCACATTTTCTGATCTCATCTCTCAGTTTAATAGACTGAGGCAGCCACCATGTCAATATGTCAGTAACAATGGACAAGGATACAGAATTAATTTCAAACGCACAGGACAATAAAAAGGAAAAAACAAAACCTAGGAGGTTCCACAATAACAAACCAGAAACCACGGCAATTCCCCTCTTTCACAAATGGGGATTTCTTCTGTGAGTTGTCATGACTCAACTTTGAACACAAAACTTGCTTAGCTAAACTTGAGCTCATGCAAACCTAACAGTACTGGCAGAGCTCATATGTCTGGATTTCTCTATGATTTTATTGAAAAAAATCAAAATCAAAATCTACAGGATAAACTAAAACCACCATTTGTGGAAGCCAAAGTGCTACTGGAGCTTTCTGTTGTCACCACCTGGTGACCAAAGTATGAATTTCACCTCTCTGACACCTGTCGTTAGTCCTGTGCTCCTGTTGCTATGCTCCTTTAGTTTTTGGCTAAAGGGGTTGTACCAGTTCAATAATGCTATTATGTTTTCAGACATATGAAGATTGGAAAGCCTAAAATCATAGTCTTACTGTCTCAAATCCTCTGTGAGGATGGTCTGGAAACCCTGCTGGCTTGCTCACTCTAAACTCGTCCAACAACAGGAAAGGATCCAGGTTCCTCAGCTGGAATTAAAGAATGTACACTGTTATATAGAGTAAGTTCTTAGTAAATGTGATGACAGTTGGACTACAGTGACATGTTGAATGACTTGCCTCCTGTCTACCAATGCTCCTGCGGACACGAGCGCCAACTCCCTCCACTTGTTCCACACTCAAAATAGTCTTTTCCACTTTCCTCACGTTCATTGTGCTGATAGTCACTACAAAACATAAATACACAATAACGTTTATTAAACAACCATTATGGACACAATAAAATCTTAATCTTTTGTGTACACGCTGTTCTTTGAGATGCTAAAAAAGCAGAACAACTTGTTTGACAGTCAAATGTATTTACAACATATTGAAAGCCAGTAAAACACTTAAGGAGATGTCATGTTTTTTGAGATTTCTGGTCTTGATAGGCTTTCTTATCAACAGGTGATACAGAGAACTAATACAGATAAACTAAGCAACAGTCAGTCATAAACTATAATGTCAAATATATTTTTTTCTATTTGACACTGTTAGTCTTACAATATGCTTCATCACATTAAATGCCCACCTATCCTCTCATTTCCCCACTCACTTTCTCTTATCAATGGAACCTACAGTTACCCTGCATGTAGTGGGTGAATGCGCTAGAAAAAACAACCTGGACAAGAAAAACAAATTTCAAGTTCACCACTGCCCAGTCACATAAAACCTGAGGCTTTTCTTCTAACTGTTTCTGTAAATATCCCAAATGAGGTCTCAGTGCAAAACTGAATGTTTTTAATTGTCAAAAATCTGACATAATAGCCTTTTCCAAAATAAATTATTGCAAAGTAATATAATATGACAAAATAGAGAGGTCACAAAAGGGTTTTCCCGATTTCAAAATCATCCTGGAGGGTCTCGGATGCCGATGTGACAGCAGAATCAGCTGTAGATCAGCTGGTCCTCAGCTGATCTCAGAGCTGCTGTTGTTGACTGCTTCGCGTCACAGCTTTTGCTGAATTTATTTCTAATACTTTGCTTATGACACCATCTTTGTCCTTGATGTCGCTCTGCTGCTTCCTCGTGATGTCGTAGGTGGTGTCTTGTTAACCGCATATTATATTTTCACTTTGCATAAAGGAAGCGTAGCGTGTGCAGTTTGACTGTTCCCTGTCACGAATCACTAGACACGAACACCAAGTTCCTCACCGCTTAAACCTGGCAGGAAGAAGTTAAAGGTTCAGATTAAAGTCAGGGGAAACGCATTTAAACTGTCAACGGGTAAACAAACTTCACTTCCCTCGAATCTACTTCTAAATCCTGCAACGCTATCATTAAATTAAACATCGACAAATAGCTCAGAAGGTTGTTCACATTTCTAGACTACAACCAAACAACACCTACCTGAAAATATACAAGTGCCGATACAGTTTTACTTGTTTTTACTACTTTATGGTGAAGTATCAATAACAGCTGGTTTATTTTGCTACGCATACAATCCTCCTCCTCCCATAGGACTGAAATGCGGAAGTCGGGAAGGGGGTGTGGCTAAAAAAAGTTAAAAGTAAAGGGGGAAGCAGGCGCATTTAATAGAGCATCATTTACATTAGTCTTTACAAAACACCAAAACAGACCATATATAAGGACAATCCATGACGTTGATGAATCCCTCTAAGTGATTCATTCCCAATCAAGTCGAGTATACAGCCCCGAATCACTGATTTAGTATGAATGACAAATTCTTTATCCTTACACCCTTAATTCAGATAAGAAAAAAGTGTCACTATATGAGGAACCCAAATTCTTCATCATAGTCATTATTTTTGTGACTATACTATAACGTTTCTGTTTAATTATTGGGCTCTTAAGAGTGAATATCTGTTTATTTGAAACAGAATTTTTGTTGTAATCCACAGTGTTTGATCAAGGCCATATAGGCCCATAATACACCAAGTCCCATTTGATCAGAATTGCAGGAACAGAAGACTGCATACAGACATGTAAAACTGAATGGTTAGATGGTAAAGCTAAAGCTACAGTCAGAACAGGTCCCTGGAGGTAAGGGATCAGATGATGAGCTCTGCTGGAGCGCAGCAGGTTTGCAAAACTGGAAATCTGATCATCTAGGCCTAGATTGGCATATAGGATAATATTTAATATTTAAATGCTTGTTTTTGAAGCACCACCCAATGCAGTTTTCACAGCTTAAAGCCATAATAGGCCTTGCATCTGCTGAACATATTCTTCAGTTTTACATTTCTCTCCACTCAGTTCAGAAGCCTCTCCTTTGTTCCATTGCTGACGACGTATGATGTCCTTGGCGATTCGCATGCTGGCAGCCTGCCCACCAGCCAGGTTTACTGCATGAGGTCCGACCTGTGTGTGTGGCAAGTGGGCAAAAAGTGTTGAAACATATTTTTACACACTAAAGCACTATATAGAAGACCCACCTGAAGAGCAGCGTACTGCCCCATAAGATAGAGCGGGCACCCTTCTGCCCACTGTAAGCTTTCTAATATGCACGGCCAGCCGTCTACCACCTTCATGGGAAACAAGCCAAACACATTTTATTAGTATTATATGAATTCATATTGTTAAAATAGAACACAAGTTAGTTGATCTTATCCTGACATCCTTTAAGTCATTTTAAAACAGTTTAAACAAACCAACACTTTTTTTGTTCCATTCTCCACAATTCCGCATTTTTAAGTTTAACCAACCTGAAGTGGGAAATCCTTCATTACTCCAGAGAGTAACGGATCCTGTTTGACGTCAAGTTTGCAGCCAGTAGCGAGCCAGATCATATCTCCAGTCCAGTGGTCTCCAGTGCTGAGGGAGAGACTCCAGGCCTGGCTCTTGTAGCACCAGCTGGCTTGACTCACCTGAACAATCGCACGAGATTCAGGTCACAGTACATTATATTACCTCACCTCATTTCATTTCATTATTTATAACCTCATTGTATTACATCTCACTCATTCTAGGCTCACCACATCTAGGGAACTCAACTAACACAAATGGCTGAGATCTCATCTGATATCTGACCTCAGTTTACCTCACCTCATCACATCTTGTGACACATGGCCTCATTTTTACATCCCTCAGTTTATCTCACATCACCTCACCTCATATCATCAATTTTACCTAACTTCCATCTTAGCTCAACTCACTTCTACTAACCTCATCTTGCCTAGAGTAAAATTAGCATTCATGTCACCAAACCTCATTTTATTGCACATCATTTTATCTCATTTAATCTCATCTCATTTTACCTAATGTCATTTTGTCTAATCTCACCTCATATCTCTCTGCCTCATTTCATCCCATTTCATCTAATCTAATTTTATTTTAACTGACCTCATCTAATCTTATCTACCCCATTTCAGTTTATCTTCATGTGATGATGGTCATCATCAGCTTAATCAGATTTTGCTCATCTCAACACATCTCACCCTCAGTGTCATACCCTCTGGAATGCACATGAACCATTACCTGACAGTATGTCTTTACATTCACTTGTCCATTCAGTATGAATGGCTGAAGTTGGATGTAGGCCTCTGGGGTGACAGCCCCTCCTTTTCTTGCCTGGCCAATCATAACCAGCCGTTTGTGGAGACTTCGTTCATTATAAAACTGTCGTAGGTAGGCCTGGCCATCCATCTTGATGCCGTGCTCCACATGGGAGTAACGGCCGACCAGGCTCTCCACATCACCCAAATCAAATTGTTTTAGCTGTAGAAAAAACAATGAAGACTGATAAGCGTGGTGGAGGCAGATAGATATACCTAGAGTGAGTCTTCATGGTTGGTCTACATGCAGTTTCACACTGGCACTAGACCTGGAGGTGCTTCCTCATGACCCATGTCACATGGCTGGCACCTTGCTGCAGGGCAATTGAGACGATATGTGCGCTGGTCAGACCTCCACCAACTACCATTACTCTCTGCCCTGCCTCACACACTACGCACAATTCTACACACACATAGAGTACTTGTCAAGAAAAATGCTGCAGTGAGGACAGAGGATCAAATAGCCACTGAAGACTGCAGAACCCTGGAAAGAAAATTACTGAATGTTCTGAAAATTCTGGCAAATGTGCTTAGGCATCAAAGCGTGTAAATTTTCTGCATAGCAATATCACATCGCTTTACACCATTTGGACAAAAGGTAAAACATTTTTTCTGTGTTATCAGAAGAAATCTTATTTACCTTTAGTGGGAAAAGTTTCATTTTGTCTCTGATAATTTGATTCTCTAAGGTTTTGCTTAGAACATGACAGATGGTGCATTAGGTACACTGTGTGTTGCAGGCGCTCCTCTGGGTAGCTCTCTCCAATGCTTTTCACCCATGAAGGGATGTTTGCCATCTGGGCACGAGTTGGACCTGTTGCCATCACGACTTGGCGGGCTTTTAGGATGTTGCCTTCCTGAAGCTGGACATGAAAATATTTTACTCTCTTCTTTGCTCCATCTCCTATCCTATCAGTTGCTCTTGTGGCATCCCCCTCAGTTTCCTGTCCATTTAACCAGCCAGTCTCTTCTTCACTGTGGTCAATAACAGGGGTGATGTGCTCCACTGTTCCCTTTACCAGCACTTTGTCCAAGTTGTATCGCTTCACCTGTATATTCAGATTAATCAAAACAACTTAGCAAATAGCAATGCTCAAATGTTGGTTCTCATGCTGCTTAAAGTATAAAGTTGGCATTACTTTATATTTTTCCATCTAACTGTTAACAAATCCCATAAAACCCAAAACCAACAAAGTGCAACTGAATGCCAATTCCTGCCTTGGCCCTGTCTTTAGCCCTTTTCAGACATGGGATACATAAAATTGCTGGCTTCATCAGTCTATTAAAATGAGTGCCAAGTTGAAAGTGATCCATGTTGTTATTAAGATCCTTAACAGAACACAAGGGTTAATGTTACTACGTGTAGGTCCGATCTAGTAAGACTGCAACTGCGATATCTGTAGAAAAGTGAGCTCATTCAGACATGAAGCCAATATGTTCTGATTAATAAAATGGAGTGCATGTCTGGTGCTCTAGCCGCCTATTCCATCTCTGTCTCTGCCTTTACCCACATTTTCACTTCCCCAGGAACCTATATTACTCCGCAAATTTCCAGTAACTGCATTCTCCATCAGATGCTCCACCAGACTTTCTCTCCAATCCCAGTGACCTGAACTTTCCCACACACTCACACATCTTTTCCCAGTTTGCTCATTATTTCAGCCAGCCAATTACATCAGCTCTTTGTCAGATTGCCATGTTTCAGCGTATTGTTTTTATGCTGTCTTGTTCATGCAACTCGGTCTGTTACTTGCACCTTGTTTTTGTTCCTGTCTGTCCATCTTTGATATAATTTTGCACATTAAAGTTACTTCACTGTACTGTCCTGGCTGTGCTCTGAACACAGTTTGTGAAACTATCAATACTTTTCCCTGGCCCAATTCTCTTTGTTCCTACCATGCTAGAAGCATTTAATATAATGTATTGTTTAATACAAGCTCATAATTAAATGATTTATTTGTTATTTCTGTAATTTTAAATCTAGGAATAACGTAGCAAAAAAGCATAAAGCAGTATTCAAATTACTACTGCAGGTTATTTAGATAAAGTGTTTCATTCTTTTGGGAACTTATTTTATTCAGTAATATTATAAAGACATAAATGCGATGTTAAAGAGAACAGTACTTAATTAAAATCAAGATTTATAAATCAGACTAGGCAAACATAACATTTTAAGGTTTTTCATCATCTTCATTGCATTAGTGTAATACTGCCAAAACACACAAAAACTGTATACCCAACCTGATCTTTAAAGAAATCCACACTTAGTCTGGTTCCCGGTAGACTGAAGGACAAACTCTTCTTCAGTGTTGAGGTAATATTTAAACGTTTCCTCTCCTTCTTGCCAAGCCGCATGTCATTGAAAAATGCATTTTCGTCCAGAATGTAAACCTGGTCTGGAAGACTGTGAAGCTCTGCTGAACGATCACACTTCAGAACAAACTCCTGGAGTGCTTTCTGTCAAAAAAAACATACACACATGCTTGTTTTCATACTGTCAGCCCACCTTCCTTGTTTTTACTCTAAGGGAAGTTGTTTGTGTGTATACCTTATTGAGAGAGTCTGTGTGCACTAGTGTGTGTGAGCGTAGATGGGAGATGTTCAAAGCTGTGAACTGGCTCTCCCAGAGAGCAGCCCATTTTCCATAGGAATCAACCACTTGGAGACTCAGCGGGGGGTAAACAACCCTCTCTGATATTGCTGACTTTGCTAGTTGCCCCTCCAGTGGCAGGCCTGCAGTGGCTAATCAATAAACACATATGAACTGAATTATAAGGCCACATAACATCACTGTAAGGCAGAAATCTTGTATCTCCAAAACTTCTACTTTTCAGGAAATGAAGTCTTTAAGTCAATTATCAAATTGTATCTCATAACTATGAGTGAGTGTATTTTAAATAAAGGCAGTAATGCACCATTTGTTGTCCTCCTTTTCTTTTTGCCAGTGCAGTATTTGTTGTTGGATGTTTCTGGATTTAGTTGAGGCCGAGGAGGATCCGAACAGGAGGGAGAGAGGGGTGAGGCAGGGTTTGGATCTGGGTCAGGGTGAGGGTTGGATAGCAAGCTAGCCAGAGTCAAGGCATGAGGGCCACCCCCTATTATTAACACATCAAGTATCACCATCTGAAACACACACATTGACAACAAACACACAAAGATTATACAGGCCAGTGTTAAACCTCATTTAAAAACAAGTGTGTGAAGGTAAATGTCACTTTCAGAGTCTGATTTGTAACCAGAGTTAGCGGGCATTAAGACTGATCCAGTAAAAATGCAACTGAGTGGCTTCATTCACATTTCCAGCCCATGATTTTCTGTTATACTTTGTTGACTATGCTGCTAACGTAGCCTATTCTACCTTAGCACCAATTTTATCATCAGTGTGTCTGCACTGATAGATAAAAAACACAGTTTAACATTTAGTACTAATAAAAATGCATGGTGCATTAACTGTGGCCCAAATTCAATAGTTGATAACAGTGAATGCTCATGCTCAACAAGAACTGGTACCATGCTAACTCTGAGAGACGAGACAGTCCAAGTAACTTCAAAACAGTGCTGATGTATTCAAGGGATCATAGGTAAAATTAACATTACACGCTCAGGCATCTTGCACCTCCAAAATGCATGCATGCAGATGTAAGATGAAAGACCCTGAACCCACCAGGCCTATACATTATATCCCCTCGGTTGGGCTAGCCCCATACTACACAGAAATGTCAACCACGACGTCTCTGTTGCCAGCTTTGCAGCTGGCCATAGCACTAGTCAAAACATGAAGCAAATCAATGTGTGTGTGTCTGTTGATTAAGTGGTGTGTAGCTAAAAACATTCTCTCACGACCTCTAGTGACATGTCATGACATTAAACATAAGAA
>NW_018127884.1:243358-244140 GCF_001952655.1 Monopterus albus | reverse complement strand
GTACCAGCATGTAAGCAGGTTCTTCGTTGCAGTGACCTCTATATGTATGCCGTATGTGTAAGCTGATTCAATGCAACTAAGAGCATTTGAGCAGACATATTTGTGGAAAAGTATAAACATCATGTGTAGCAAACTGTCATTGGTTAATCCTAACATTAGGGGGTAACTAATACACAGGAAACAACAAAGATTTTCTTTCATCCTACCATAATCATGAACACCACTCAATAATAAGAATCTAAGTTACCATTAGCAATTTCCATTAATACTTACCAAACTTAATTATCAAAAATCAATTATCAAAAATCATTCAACCACCTATGAGTTCACACCACCTATATGTATGCATTTACATGTCATTATGTATTAACCTTTAGCTAGTTTATGTAGGATCCACGGTCTTCACTCTGGCCCATGGAGCTCCTCAATCTCTCCCTCACCGGGCTCAGTGAGGGAGATCAGGGGATAGGATTCCCAAGGCGCCGGAGCTTGTACTAATTCGTAGGCAGGGGGCTGTGGATACCTACGGTCAATGGCAGTGGTAATGCACTTGAGACAAAGATGTCTAATGCAGGGATGTGTGGATGCCTAATGCATCCACACAAGGTCAGCAGTGTGACTGCTGCCACCAGAGATGTAAGTGCAGAAATCACTAAATTTTTCCACTTGCCAAAAGTTTTATAAAACCAATCTTCAATATAATTAGTAATACCAGAGTGTTCAGCCATCTCTTCTGACAGGACCTTTAAGCAGGATCAGTGTTCATTGGAATGTAGGTGCAA
>NW_018127884.1:240681-241725 GCF_001952655.1 Monopterus albus | reverse complement strand
GACCTGGCTTACTGTATGAACAGTGGGATCCTCTGCTGGTGTGCAGTGTGTTTTATGGATCCAGTTACTTAACTTGTTATCAGTGAGCCACAGTTTAACACAGTGTGTGGTGCTTTCTGCTACCTTGAAGGGTCCTTGCCACCGTGGTTCGAACCAGTGGAGTTTGTTCACCTTGCGGTAGACCCAGCTGTCCACAGCAGCTGAGGTAGGCTCCTCAGATTGGTCTCTGTGCAGGATTTCAACTACCTGTTCAGAGAGACTTGTTAGAATTGGATTTCAGGAGTTGCAGTTGTTTTATTTACTGTCAGTATTATTTTGCATTTATAATGATAAAGTTGATTATGACTGTTTATGTTTTATTAGCAATCCCATATATCAGTATTAACCTTACTATTATACTCGCATAAAAGTTATAATTTTCAGCTGAAGTTCAACTTGTAGTGTCACTTATTTTCTTAGATGGTTGTGCAAGAGCAGATTGCATTAGATAAGTGTCATGTCAGCTATAACTGCATGTCCATCTTTGGAAAAACGCCTGAACACAGAAGATAACAACACACACACATATTGCCTATATGAACATTCTAGAATATTGACGTATATTGTACCACCCATGTACAGGGCAGTCCCAGCCCGAGAAGATAAATGTAAACGTTTGGTGATGATCGATGCTCTTGGAGACTTGCCATCTCTCAGGGCCCAGCGCTGTAATAACTCTGCATCTAACCAGAAGAAAATAAATCTACTTAAAGCTGATTTCAGTATCCTGAGTGTTACTTCTTGGGGCCTTCAGACAAAAGAACCGGGTTAAAATTAAAAGACTCATCACGGCGCTGTTCAGCCGCCTGACATATTCACTTATGTCAGCATGCTGCAAAAGAAGAGGTGTTGAATCCCTGGGCCTAAGAGTGAAAGGACAGGGCATTTTTCTCCCGATGAGCGTTAGCAGCATTTCCAGGCACAGATAGCAGCAGAGGAAGCAAAGTGTGTCATGGATTTGAGGGATGCTTCAGCAGCAGCCACATCCTTGCTGGGAGGAACCAC
>NW_018127884.1:239502-239930 GCF_001952655.1 Monopterus albus | reverse complement strand
GGAGTTTATGTATAAACCAAAGGTTCCGCTTACCTATAGTTTCTGGCCGGCTCGTTGATGTATGTGACTGCTCACAGCTTCGACTGAAACCAGGGGGTCACACTCTCATCAGGGAAACCAGTCAGATCAGGACCGCATATCGGATTTCCAGCTCAGCCTGGCACAGGATTACTGCTGTTGTTCCGGGACCATTGCTCGGGAAAATGGACCGGTCGTTTGAAGAGTTCAGCTGGCTCACGGGTCAAACGGCACCAAGTTTTGCGCTAACCAGTTCTTGTTACCATTGCTAACTCTGAGAGACGAGACAGTCCAAGTAACTTCAAAACAGTGCTGATTTATTCAAAGGATCACAGGTAAAGTTAACATTACACGCTCAGGTATCTTGCACCTCCAAACTGCACGCAGGCAGATGTAAGATGAAAGACCCT
>NW_018127884.1:229236-239457 GCF_001952655.1 Monopterus albus | reverse complement strand
TGTGTGTGTCTGTTGGTTAAGTGGTGTGTAGCTAAAAACATTCTCACGACCTCTAGTACATGTCGTGACTTAAACATAAGAACATATTATGGCTAAGGCTACAGTTCTACACGTCATAATAATAATATTAAACACCCTGTCTGCTGACAGTCATCAACTCTTCTCTCTAGTTATCCTTGACCAGATGTACCCTGTAGAAACTCATAAGCATGACTAAGCATTTAACAGTCTAACTAGACATCCTATCTCCACTAAACATTTCTAATACATAAAGTATCTATCTGACTAAAAATACCTAACAGATTTCATTTTTAAATAACACACTGTGGCTATGCTTCTCCTACAGTAATAAGCTGAATATGTAAAACAGTGTAAAACAGTGTATTAAAAATGGCCACACCAGTATTCAAATGAAGAAAGTGCAGAGGTCAATATTACACAAAACCATCAGCAGCTACACTGATGAAAACCTTTCTGAGCAGTCAGACATGTCATGCAGAAGCTTATGTGCTGTAAAGCTAGTCTGTGTTCACTGCATCACAGTACCTTTTCAGTGCCGATTACCAACTTATGCTTGCTTCTGAAATGGTGGAAATATGGTCGTGTCTCAGCTCTGGCACACTGCAGTGTGGACGGTGGTAGACCCTAAATTTTGCGACAGTAGCGTGCGTCTATCATGTAACTCAATCCACCGTTACATCTACAGATTTAGCTGGACTTAACTGGCTGGACAGGGAAACCTGGAAATAGCTTCTGTGTGTGTGTGTGTGAGCTTGTATAAAATTAGTAACACAGCTCATCTCAGTATCAAAACAGTGATACTGTTGCAGTAGCAGATAGTTTGTGGCCATGTGCACAGACTGCTGTGACACGTCTCTCCTTTATTTAACCTTTTTAGTGTCTCACTAAACTATCAGAGAGAGACAGCTCGCCAAGATGGCATAAATAAGAACAATAATTAAAACAATACAAACAACAACTACAAGAAGGCTGTTTAAATCCAGGTAACCAATCCAGGTAAAGGAAAAGTTTGACATTTGGGAAATATGCTTATTCAGTCTTGAATTTCTTGCCATGAGTTAGATGAGGAGATAAGAACTTCTTTCATATCAGTCCTTAAAACATATTGCCCCTATAACATTCACAAGCAGTATTACAGCTTGTAGAAAAACCCTTCGATTTCTAACTGAATAGTTCATTGTACAGTAGAAACACACATCCAGACACAGACAGTAGCACAAAGCCATATTGTTTACTTTCCACCGTCACAGTGGAAGTAATATTCTTCCAGCAGTTCCTTCGTTTATTGTGACATACTGTGAAACAGTCAGTTATCATTTCCTCCTCTTTCTAATCAGGATTTTGTGTTCCTAAATAAAAAAGTGAAAATCTGGTTTAAAATCTGGTTTACATTTTATATAAGATGTTAACTGTTTGAGTGGCAGTAGAGGATGCTGTGCTCACCTGGTAACTTTCACTTGACCTCTGCTGCTGTTAGCGACTGTTTACATGTAAAAAATCTGACTACAGTTAACTGAACTGGATTGATTAGAATTAAGATTTTGTTACCTCTTTTGTTCCTACACATTTGGCGCAAGTTCTGTTTTTCTAACAAAATTGTATCTGCTTTGTATCACCGTATCTGCTTTAAGTTTTAAATGTAGTAATCTTCCTCTTGTGATATCAGTTCCCCATTCAAAACTGTCCCTGTGGCCCCGGTTCCTATTTCCCTTTTTTCTGCTGTGAAGCAGAAGCACAAACACACCGAGGGCTTTATAAGACGATCACTGCCACTTCAGTTTTTAGCAATAACGGCAGCAGACACTTCAGCACCATGAATCCTACGGTGGGTGACAAATCTCTTTATAACACTGAACAATGCTAAATATGAAATACATTTTAAATGGTATGACTGTGTATATTGGTTAATGCTCCTTGTTCAGAGAAAGACTGTTTATTTGTTCCTAAATGTCAGGGTTCCGAGGGTTATCCGGTTGATGGAAGCGTGCTGATCCGCCACCAGAACCATGAAGGAAAGCATCAGTATGAAGTGGAGAATGTGCTGGAGTACAAAACCACCAAAATGTTTGTCAGGTATATTGTTTAGTCAACTCTCTGTTGTTTCATTGACTAACACAGACTAATGTAACAAAACATTTTTTCAGTTTTTTTGCTTTTTGTAGAAAACAGTCTCAGAGGAAACCCCGGTTAATGTGTCATGCTACTTTCACTACAGAATGTAATATCCAGAATACAAAATGCTTTCCTGTGTGAGGTAAAATTAAATGCAAAAAAAGGTATAAACAATGTTAAGTCCCTAAAAATAAAACCTGTTAAATAAATAAAATTTAAATAAGAGGGCATAAAAAACTATTTCTGGCAGACAAAAAGGTGAGTCAATAAAAATGTTTAAATTCATATTTTAAAAGTCCAGTAGTAGAACAAATATTAACTGGAATATTGGTTTATTGCTTGAATAGTAAATAGTGATTTTATTTATGTTAATTAGACCTCAAAGACTGACAGGCAAACATTTTGTTAATGTATTAATAATTTTAGTCACTTATTATTCAAATACCCCAAATATTTGATGGTTTTAGATCTTTAAATTTGATTTCCTGGTTTTCTTTCTCAGATATGATAATCAGTTTGCATTTTGGACAGTAATCTTTGACATTTTTCAGACAAACACAGTTACTCAAGAAAATAATCTATATTAATAGTCACACATTAATAGTTACATGTAGGTGTCATTTAATCAGACTTAAAATTAATGAAAAGAGCACAGAAAAAACAGGTCTTGTGACAATCTACTATTTGACCCATTGGTACAACTTCAGCATCATGAGGTCTGCAGTATTAAAGATCACACAATAGTGAAAAAAAGGATTTTGGTCTTGATGTTCTGCCCAAATGCTTTCTTAACAATTACAGAGACAGAAATAAACAGACAAAGTGATGCTATTGATATTTCTGTGTCTTTTCTACTTACTTGTTTATCCATTTTTTTTACAGGAAAGGAGACAAGCTGATGCAGATAAATGGCACAGACCTGCAGGATCTTACACCCAAGGAGGTGGCACAAATATTAGCTAAGCCTAGTCCATGGCTGGTGAGTTTACTGGCTGAAACATCTACCATGCTAATCTGTCACACTGCTAGTTGATTCAGTTCATGTCAAACTGAATAAAAATGTTTGACTGTGGCACTGGCCCACAACGTGTCAGTCATTGCTCAGTCTGACTTTACAACCTATTGACCCTATTCTTCTGGACTCTTTAGACGGTGCGCAATGTGGAAAAGATAGAGGAGCACAAAGAGCAGCCCTCCCCAACTGAGACAACTTTACAACCTGTCTCCAAGGAATCCATAATGCTCAGTTTCAGCATGAAGATGAGGAGGGAGGAAGACCTGGTAGAGACTGAAGTGGAGCAGGAGGGATTAGGGGATTTTGATTGCCAAACTGAAGATGAGGAGAATGGGGAAGGAAAGGGTCTGTTCATCATTGCCATGAAGAAAACCAGCATCACTTTGGTGAAAAGCAGGGGTAGCAGCTCTGGGAGCCATGGGTCACGATACACCTTAAATGATGTTGTAATGGTGACAGAATCCAGCACAGTGACACTTGGTGAGTTCTAGTCTCCTATCTTGCCTTTCTTCTCTTCTCTTCTCTCTTTTGTTAATAATAGTAGTTATGTACTTAATTACTTAGTTTTGGTTTCACAATTTCAAATTTATTCTAGAATCTAATATATTTATAAAAACATATCAAACTTGGCCAGGAATAGAAAAGCTAAGTCCTGGACTTTATTTGCATTGTGGGTTTTACACAGTTCACTGACTTTTACCAAGAGGGAGATACAGTAGATATTCAATGTCTGACATAAAAAAGTAGCAAAAAAAGAAGGAATCAGCTTAACTGCTGTACTGCATGTACTTAAGTACTGTAATACACATGTTCGGTTACTTTCCACCAGTGTCAAAGAAATCATAATATAAAAGACAACCACTGTGAAACAAGTTTGAAATACAAATATCACCGAATTACAAAGCAGATAAAGAGGAATACTTGTTCAGCTTTTTCCAGACAGGAGGGCTCATCTTCTCCAGGATGTTGCTCATGTTAGTAGCACCAGAATACTGAAAGAGTTTACCTTACGGACTTACCCCACCTAGTAAAAGTAGGTCATTTTCATGTAAAATCCAGTTGTATAGAGTCAAGATCATTTCAAGAGAGATCCACATGTGTAAAATTAAAAACAAACAAGAAAACATAATACAATATAATAGCATAGTACTGCTATCCATTGACAACCATGGATCCCCAAATAAATAAACAATTGAAAAAGCCCATCAGATTATTTGAAGAGAAAAAGCATCATAATTATTTCTCAACAAAAGGAATATAAATGATGAATTATATGGCTTCTGACTGTTCCTTGTGGCACTTTCAGTACCAAGGGGCTCCACTTTCAAACAGCCAAGACCAGTAGAGGCCTCAGTCGAACATGTGGCTTCCCAACTATATCTCAGAGCTATTTGTTCTCAGAAGACTGTTTATCCTTCAACCAATCCAGGTTTGTCATTCAGAGCAGCACACTGCAGCATGGCATAAAATAGTGACCTGATTTTTTTTAAATTACAACCACCACAGTTGTAATTTTTTGTCAAATACTTTTTTCATTCATTTATTATCATGTGCAATTTACTGTTGACCTAAAAGAAAACATTTTTTTTGCTCTAATGGGGGAATTGATTAGATTTTTTTTTAAATGTCATAATACTTTTGTGTCCAGAGAGGATGACCATCTACCACTACAAGTCAAACAGTCTGAGCGGGTTGTTCAGAGGAATGCCAGTAGTCCTAAACTTTACTGAGTCCAACTGCTTCCTCAGGTGCTGCAAAGAAGGCGAGAATGTGCTGCTACGGGTGGAGGTAATAGTTACTGAGCAATTTCATGTATCTAGAGTTAATGAGCATTAACCTGTTTTTTAGTCAGAGGCTAACAACTATTAGGTATTGCTTGTACATTATACAGTACTGATCTTTAGCCATTTTTGCATTTACCAATCAGCACTAAACACAAAGTGTAGCTGAGACTGATTGTGTTTAGTTTGGCAGGTTTTTGCTCATAAAGTACTGGACAAATGACATTTATTGACTTGATAGTGATTAGTGAGCAGACACATTTATACAAAATTTCATGGCAGTCTGGTCTGAAAGTGGTGGACTGATCAAATGACCAACATACAATCCTGTCACTGTTTCAGAAAAGTGAGATTAAAGTGATGTTAAACAGATGCAAATTATTGATTAAGAAAAAGACAAGTTGATCACTGGGACTTGGATACTTACACAAAGTAATCCCCACTTTTGTTATTGTAGACATGTGAAATGCACAGGCTGAAGCAGATCTCCGAAGACGATGAGATCGCTCTCTCCTTCCTGTTCTACATGAAGTCTAACAGGTCAAAACAGATGAAGTTTGAGTCGGCACTGCACCGTGGCTGGTTCATCCAGATAACCAACACAGACGCACCAGTGGAAGTGGGCAACACGGAAAGGCAAGATCATTCATTTTTCTTCATCATTCAGACATGATGTAGTCATTTCCTCCATTTGCATATACAGTTCTCAGTCAGTTTAACATTTAAAATTTCCTTGTGAATTTTATTTGGGACTTGAAGATGATTTTAAACTAAAGAAAAACACAAGAGGAGCTCTTTTGTTTGAGCCACCTGGTCCAGTGTCAAAAAACAGTGTCATTGCAAATTTTGCTTTTGCAGAAATGCTTAGATATACAGTATATCGTACAGATATATCAATTTGAAAAACAGTTTGTGCGTGTGTGGTCCAGACTTTGATATGTGATGTCATTTTTGTTAATCAGCTTTGTTGTTTAAAGTGACCTCAAGCTCAAGCTATTTTTCACAAGAATGAACATCTTATTATTACTGATTATACAACAACATATTCAACTTTACTCTAATGACATGCTGTGATCTTGAGAAAAATGCCTTTGTACATGTATTTACATCTAAACTGTGTATTTTTTCCATTTTACACTAACAGTGTTTTGCCCCCGCACACTGTTAGCACCAAGTTCTTTGAAAATGAAACATTTCAGCAATAAACATGAAGCAAACATTTTCACTAAACTTAACATTGGTATTATGCTGCAAGTGAATCTACTAGGTGCACATCACACATCTTAATCTGACATTTAAAAAGCAAGTATCAAATAGTATTCATTTATGCAGAAATACTTGTCTGAACATCACAGAATATAAAATATTGGATAGCAAAAAGAACAAATTCAGTTTTTGGTTTGATCAGCTACCATTAATTTGAGTTGCTCAAGACTGAAAATCTCTGAACTTCCACATCATTACAGCAAGAAATAGGGCAGGACATTTTGAATTATACAAATGTAAGGTTCTGCAAACTACAAAGCAAAACTGCAAAAACACTGCACCCTCTGAACCATGTGGTATGGAAGATACATGGCAGAGAATAGAAAGGACCTGGCTCAGGGGGTATTCTTATTTATTACCTTTTTGTCTTCTTTAAACTTGTCTAACTTGATTTTGTTTTTTTTACTTTAATTTATTTTTATGTTTGGCAAGAGGTCATAGAGCACTGGTCAAGGAAGGAAAGAATTTTTTGCTTTTTGTTCTCGGACAGTGGTTATGATCCTACTACACATGAGCACTGACGACACCTTCCCTCTGTTCTTTGGTGAATCAGAATCCAGTTTGTTCATTATCACAGTTGTCAAAGGCTTTGTTAACTTGTCCATCAGCGTTTGTATCATATGGATTCTGCACAACTGTCTTGTTAGAATTTCTACAAACACACAAAGGAACACAACTCACAGTTATGCAAGTATTTGATCTATTATGTTAGAAACATTCATCTTAATTAAACCCACCTCTTGCGTTCTCTGACACCAGAGATGACGAGATAAATGCCCATTAGCGCTACAAGGCCCATGACCACCCCAAATACCACCAACCACACCTCCACTGGCTGCTCCATAGGAGGAGCTAGTGTTGCTGGAATACCCTCAAACTCCAGTGTCCTGTCATCCAGTTGGAAGGCATCATTGATTCGGCCTCGACATAACCTGGAATCAATATCAAAATGGGTTCATTACTGCTCACTTTCAAGATCATACAAAGATCATATCAATATTGCAGGAAGCAATTTCATTCAAATTCTTATGCTAGAAATTATAGGCTTAGAGTCTCAAGATATGCTAGCAGCTCTGTGAAGCTGCACTAGGGCACAACAGTGTTTTGGAGTGCTACATGCCAACATGTCCATGTGTCACATGTTCACAGTGACAATGCTAACACGATGGTGTTTAATGTTTTCTAGGACTGTCCTCCTGACAAAAAAGAGACTATATGTCATTTTTTGCCAGGAGGTTATTAAGACCAATAGTTATGTATTAACCTTTGGTTTATGACATGAGCAAAGTAAGAAATTAGGAAACATAGTAAGTGGCAACAGACAGTTTGTGTTAAGAGGAGTTTGGGGCAGATGACTTTGCACATAAATCACAAGACTCAGGAAAATGGGGTTCAATTCCAGTAATATTTTACTAGCGACACACAGACTGCAATTTTCTTTGTCTGGTTATGATTTGTTTTTAAAGACTGACCCGCTAATTCTGATTTTGGCTGTTTCTGATTTTCTGTCTCAGAACTGTAACTGACAGCATTCGCAGACATTTTTGTAACTTTTCTTTACTGAAAAATTAAATTTTAATGAAAATAAAACACTGTATTAAAGTTTTTTCCTGTCTTTCCCTGACTCTGTTTTTTTTAACATATCTCCAAGTAAAAGACTAAAATCATTTAATTCATTAGCTTGTAGCTTACCGTATGGCAGCCTTCACGTCAGCCTTTGGGATAAATATAGAGGGACTTGTGGGGTCGGTGACCATAATGTAGAAGGAGATTCTAGGACTCTCATCATAGCTGAGAACATTATCTGCTCTGCAGGTGCAAACAAAGAAATGCCCTCAAAACCATTGTGGTAACAAAAGATCATCAGAGGAACACAAAGTATAAAGCATCCAGTCCCAGGCTGATACTAACGTGAAGAAAAGGGTCTTGTTCTTGTGGCTGTAATACTGCCTCAAAGAGTAGGCAATGTTGGCCTTGAACAGGTACAGCTCGTTGGCATTCCAGGGATACTGAAACAAATTTTAGTTCATTAATATTTGCCACAATATCAAATAGATTGCTGTTGTAATCCCAATATAGTAAAAACATTTTTAATAATGATAAATAATACTCACAGCGTTATTGCCCATGGCAGCCTTCAAACTTAGCCTCACTTTAATGGCATACTCGGAATCTGTACATAAATCATTTATTCATTTTAATTCATGTAGTTGGATCATGAAAATATGTCTAATGATAACAACAGTGACTTAAGTCTTTTTTCTGACTTCCTTAAACTGTCCTCGGGGGTTTTATTTAATTTCAGTGGTCCTCAAAAATCACTATTTGCTGTTTTTACTCTTTGGATTTTGTGTGCATTAAACAAACAAAATGTTAAATAGTGAGTTTTGGAGGTGCTGGCACAGAGCCGTGCTAACTGCTGACCATTCATTTAGTGTACTCACATGAATCTATTGTTGTCTTCCAGTCTGCAGTCCTGTTGTGCTTCTTGTTCTCTGCAATCAACCAGTCATGAAGTTTTTGGAAGTAGTTCAACAGGGGCTTGGCATCCATCTTAACATCACCTGATATTGTATGCAAAGCCCTGGTCCAGGACTGGGATCTTCCCAGCTCTAACATATTCCTAGCAGAAAACATTGATGATGTTAGTGATAATAACATGTCATATAACGTACACACACAGTATATATATACAGCACCACAGTAGTATATTTCACATGGTGAGATGGCTTTTCAAATGGAAAGTGGTTAGGTCTATCACAGGGATGACTAAAACAAGTAAACAGTCTTCACAGAAGCATAAAATGTCATTCATACCTCAACTTTGTTCCTGCTGCTATTGAACCAGTAATGTCACAGGTGGACAGGGGCCCTAGATGACCAGCTGCATCACAGAGCACCTTCTGGAATTGAAACTGGTAAATGGTTCTTGTGAAGTACCTGTATTCAGAACCAGTGACAAACACAGAGATTGGTGGGGCCTTCTCTCTGATAGCAAAACTGGGACAGCAGTTTTTAACCTGGGTTTTCTATTCTTCCTCACCACTAAATCCCTCTCACAGCTTCACTACACAACTACTCCATCTTGTTTGCAAAGGTGTGTGATTCTTCAGTGGTCAGGCCTTAAATAAAAATAAAATAATCATGTCATTACATGGTGACTGAATATGTTTAAAAGAATACCCTTTGGTTGTCTTTTGGATTTTACAGGTAAACGATGGACATGCTTTTCTATGTCTACAGCAGCTTGCAAGATTTTACACATAGCTGAAAACGAGGAAGTCAACCATGTTTGTCACCTTAACAAAAGTGTATAGGTTTTTAATCAGCGTTTAGACATGAAACTGTATCAACATGTTAGTGAGGGTGGTCGTTCATGAGAAAGCAGCAAATGTTCAAACATGCACTGTTTGAGTTCTACACCAAAAACTTTGTTCTTTACACCTAAATGTAAGAACTGAAAACAAAACTTTGTTCTTTCCACCTAAATGTAAGAACTGAAAACAAAACTCTTGGCAAAGCTGATTTATAATAAATCCATAAGTGGCTGGGATTAGGTGTTAATTTGCTTCTACTTCCTGGAAGTGCAGCTTTACAGAAGGAGTGTTACCTGATGAAAGAATAGTCTCCAGATACATGGAACAGAGCAGGTGGGTCACAATAGGTCTCATCTCGTGGCACTGGCTCCACAACGCCTACCAGCTCCCTCCTGTTTTGACAACAGAGAGTCAACACTGATGCAGGCTGATGCCACAGACCTGCAGCAAAGAGGCCACTGAGGTTACATAACATGAAATACCTCAACATTTGTTCGCAGCATGCACTTTTGATGTGCATATTCAATTACGGTGACATTATAAGTCAACACAGTTATATTCAATTCACCTATGACTCTGCATGGATGGCATAACATATATCTGTGCTTACTTCATCTCCCACCAGCGCCGCATCCACTTATCTTTGGTGATGTTCCCTGCAAACACCTGCCACCTCCATTCCTCCAGCATGTAGGTGAACGGCAGTGTG
>NW_018127884.1:217738-229179 GCF_001952655.1 Monopterus albus | reverse complement strand
AATTTATGATATAGAGTGTAAACAGAGTGTCTGGTCAAAACATCAGTTTAGAAATGAAGCTCTGCACTCCATATTTAATAACATTGAAGCCCAACTCTTACAGTGAGATTATTACTAGTCTCTTTTGGAACATTTCACTGACTTTACTGCAGAGTCCAGACATGTTTGGCACCCTGTATTTGATATGCTGTTTATGACTCCTACAGTATGTCAGGCACAGTAAGTAAGTGACAGTTAGCCTAACAGTTAGCACAGGGCCCAAGGTCATGTTATGTTAGATTACCTGAAGTAAACATGTAAACACAGGTGTGACATGGCCTAACTGGGTGGCCCCAGTTGTGCCAAAGTTATTTTATCCTACAATCCACTCAAGGACATCAACCTAGAGACACATTAATCATATCTACTCTGGTTTGTTCAGATTTGCCACTGTCAGGTGAAAAGCATCGTGTTATTTCCAGTTTGGTGATTTACAGTTGGTGGGTTTAGGCCAGGTAGATTACTGTGGTTCTTGATGGGTATAGAAAGATTTCATCAAACATTTCTCTGATTCAAAGAAATATATGTATATCACAAAGCTTTTTCATGGGGCTATAAAACAAGGCTGAGTTGCTTAAAAGACAAACCTGCAGTAACTGATTTGGTTATGGTTTAGACTGGTATGTTCGCATGCTACTCGATAACTAACCTGTCTGCTGTTCGATACTTACCGGGTAGTGCACAGAGATTTTAGAACTTTTTTAGCCTGTTGCTAGAAACTCCACTGAAGACTAGGGGCCAGAAAACCAAAGCAATATGCAGAAAGATGCTACAAAGCTTCATATGACTGAAAGGAGCTACTGAGTCAGGTGATTGTTCTTCTGTGAATTCATCCCTACCAGTAACCACATCCACATGTCTGTCTTTATTATAAAACTACTACACTGATTACAGCAACCTTAATGTTTTAGAGAACAAACACTTCTTTGGTTTGATAACTGACAGTGTTATCTGCATCAGGAGTACCTTTATCATAAACGAAGTCAGCAGGCAGGAGGTCCAGGCTCTGTAGGTGTTTGGGCGTTGCAGCAGAGAGGGACATGATTTCTCCAACCCCCTCGTGGAAACCTTCATTAGCTCCATCCCTCAGGAGGTAGGACAGGTTGCGATAAGCCATCTGGTACTGGTTGTGGCCCATCTCATGGTGCGCTGTGAGGAAGTCATCCATGTTGACCTTGGTGCACATTTTGATTCTGAAGACATCAGAGGAGAAGTGTTCATGTCAGCAGTTATTGACATAATATGATATCATTTGTAATGTAGCAATAAAACAGTTTGTGCAATAACATGTTTCTGATGAGCCAGATATAACAATCACTCAAGCTAATGACATTCAATAAAAATGAATAAAGTCCATGTCCAAGGAGACATGGTTTAATGTTTTATTCAGCAGTTGTAACCAAAACCCACACTTGAGGATCCATTAAACCTGAATTTTAGCATGAGTTTTTCATCTGGACAAACTTTAGTGCTATAGAACCAAATCCGCAAAACAGTCAGTCATGGTCCAGCTGTGTGGATTAATATTTGACAGCATAAAGACGGTTGTTATCGTTATCGGCTGGAATGAATGACTCAGAAATGTATCAGCTTCATTGTTCCAGCATGTTTATAAATGGCTCTGGTGTACTGAGCTACAATTATTACTTCTAGCACAAAAATTCATACAAATCATCTCATATAAATATTATTTTATGTTCTTTTTAAGGAATGGACAGCATACGCTCTCAATCAGTCCTCTGTTGGGAAGAAGCTTCTTATATAATAAGTTTTGAGAGGTATTTATTCCATTTTAATGTCAGCAATATCAGAGGGTTGGCTAGATTTGATGCTTGTTCTGATACTTGTTTCAGCACAGTCCCACAGCTTGATCACATGTGTGAATATGTGAGTGGCTGTGGGTTTATCCTACCTATAGTCCTTTCTGTTTCCCATGTCCCAGGCTGTGGGGTGACAGACCACCTTGCGTCCGTCCTCAGGCTTCACCAGCATGGAGTTATTCCAGAAATTGTCAAACATCTTGTACAAGCCCACAGACATGAAGAACCTCTCCGCTTCTTTGAAAAGCCGAATCTCAGTCCAACCCTGAAATTCAAGTTGATAGCTGATAGATGATTTCAGTTCCAACAGAGGATGTATTTGCTCCACTGTTGCAGCAGTTAGTTTTTAATATCTCGTCTATATTTTGTGTTAATGATATGTTTTAATATACAAACAGAATCAACTGTACCTTCTCTAACATAGTTTTGCTGACATCAATATCTGGTTTTTCAGGGTAGGGGACTGTCAGAGGGTACAGGTTGGTCCAGAATCGTCCCCACATGTCACCTGAGCAATCAACCCAAAAAGTAAATATTTTTCACTCAGTAGAACCTAGTTAAATATATGTTAACGCAGTCATTTCAAACTGTGATTTGGGGGTGTTGATGTATAAATAAAGCCCTAACAAAGAATGGTGGCTGCGCCGACTATTCTCAGATAAATGCCATATATTCATTATATTATATTTGATGCTTACTTTTGGTCTATGTAACAATGTTTTTTTGTATTGTCACCTTGTGGAAAGTCTGCCCCAGCCTCATTCAAGAGGAGAAAAGAAAGTAATAAAAAAATAACATAGGGAGCAGTTATATCAGAAGACAAAATGTTTGATGCCTTTAACAAGACTGATTATCAGTTCTGATCAAATTGCCAACACACCCAGCAGGTGAGCTGGCAGAGGTCCTTGTGGATCAATGTGTCCTGGGTAGACCTCCATAAGCCTGGCTCTCACATAGGCATGCAGCTCCTTGTATAAGGGCAGGATCTGCGGAAAACAATAAATTACAGTTGTTAATTGTTTGACAAAATCAATGACAATTCTCAGTCTCAGTAATATAGGTGCTCTGAAACATGGGACATACATCAGAGAATCAAATCCACACACTGTACCTCTTTGTATAGTGTACGGACATCCTCCATCAGCTCATCTCTGGTGTACTTGAACCGAATGTCATCCTCAATAGTCTCATAGTTAAATCTCCAGTAAGCTCCATAGTCTTCAAAACCTTTGTGTGTGTGTGTCACAGAGAAACAGACCAAAAAAAGAGTAAAACACAAAACAGACATTTCATTTCACAGTATCATTAGTACTAAGTTTGTTCTCTAGGGTTTTGGGAGAATTGACTCTCTTTTGCATGGTAATCTACATGACTTATTACTGCTCCGTACCCACACAGTGGCGGGTATCAGCTATCAGCTGTTTTTTTTTACCAGTGTTACAAGGAGATATATGGGAAGATCCATCATGAATGATCACTGATCGACTCTGTACAGCCATATTACCTCCATAGTCTAACAATATTAGCTTACTCTATATCCATGTAGCTTCTTAGTAAACTGTGTTCAAATCTAGAGGTCAAGGAACTTCCAGTGGATTACACCCAATTATATACCAAAGGGTAGTATTGTTTAAAGCTACATTAAGTTTCCACCAAGAATTAACAAAAGCAGCAATAGTGAGATCATGTATACTGTGGCTTCTCTGACATTCACACATTAAAAATAATTACACACCCTCACAGCAATATTACATAAAACATTACTACATGAAGTGACATATAATCTTTGTGATGTATCACCGTTTAGTTTGGCAGCTTCGTTCTTCAGATCCACATAGTCTTCATACAGAGGCCTCATCTTCTTCCCCACCTCTCGCCTCCATCCCTCCCACACATGGAGACGCTCAGAGTAGTTTCGGCTGTTGGCCATTACATTCTCCAGGCCTATAAAACGTAAAATACGCTCCTCAGTGACAGATTACACTGATATCAGGTAAATATCTACGACATACATTTAGTCAGGTAGTGCACTTAGAATGGTTTTGAGGAAGCTATACTTTTCTCAAATATCTCATTTTTTGACAGCTCCCCCATTCCTCTACATTTCTGAAAGCAATGTTATACTTTTTTGAACTTTTATTTACAGCTATAGTTACTAGTAACTGTTCCTGTCCAGAGGTTATATATAAAACATATCAGTTTATAAAATGCAGCCTTATGCTACAATATAAACTAGCCAAGAGTATTTAAAGTTGTAAAAGCTAACTTCATTTTGAAGATTAAAATGCTGTTTACATATGATAATATTCCAATGATAAATCTAAGTATATTTATGATTCTTTAATTTTAAAAAAGTCTACTGTACTTTTGTACTTTTACTTAAGCAAGATTTTGAACCTTTACCACTGTACAGTAAATAAAAGGTCTCAGTATTTCTTCCACTACTGCATGTTTGAGGTACCCAAATCTGTATTATTGATAATTTACTATTTTGCCTTTGAACATTTATTGAAATTAAAACACCTATGAATTTGAAAAGGGAAATGTCTCTTTGGTGGGACTGCTAACAGCTCATAGAAACACGCCTGGAGGCCCAACTAAACAGGGAAAAGAATGGGAATCACTGATTTAACCTTTAACAATGAATTATATTTTAAGCTCAACAGTTTTTGATGTAAAAAAAAAAACTTAATCTGTAAACTAACTAGTGACTATAGTTGTTAGATAAATGTCAAAGCAAAAGGTTTAGCATAGCAAAAAATGGAAATACTTATTTTACATGTCCTTTTCTCAGCAGAAGTTTTAATTCTAAACTGTTTTATCTGACATTGCCTGACAGCAGCAGACAGCTGTGTCGCCATAACTGGTTCTTATTCACAGAACGTACCTGGCTCCAAAGTCTGGCAGTTAAAGGGATCGTCCATGAGACACACCGTCGCTGTGCTGTAAATAGTACTCATCTCACTCATGGCCTTACTCAGCTATAAGCAGATTTAAGAGAAAAAACAAGGACATCATGTTTAGGTTCATGTCAACTGCTAATGAACATGGGTGAGAAAATGTGCTTAAAATGACTGCAGTAGGTAGATCAGAAATGTTGAAAAAAGATAGAACATATTTTATTTATTTTAATTGTCCACGCACATCTAGAACAAAATGAAATTAAACATGCAGCTGTTGTCTTACATGTGCAGCTTTATCTGGCGATAAAGCGCCAGAGCCTTTGTCCTGTAGGGAGATGAGCTGTAATTTGATTTCTGCATCCCTGATCTCGGCGATGGGGAATTTCTGTGACTCTTCTGACATCTGCTTGTAAAACTTGCTCCAGAGTTCCCCCTCTTTTGACTAAACAAAATGAAGAAACACACTTCAAATTATGTCATTCATTAACTTACACCATGTTTTCATTTGACTAAACTTCATGGGCAGTATTTTTAGACTACATTAGGATGTTTTCCAAATGCTTACCAGGTTCTCTGAGGTCTCCTTTGTTATGTTTGTGTTGTAGGCCCATGATGCCAGTGAGTTCTGGTAAAACCGGTCAGTGGCCTCCTTGTCAAACTTCAGCAGAAACTCCCTCGCTTTGGTCTCTACGTCTGACTGAGCAGATACAGCGCAGGACAGAGCCAGCAACACCACAAGAGTCCAAGCAGACATCTCAGCTGCTTCAGCTCCAGCAACACACGCAGACTGACTGTGAGAAGGAGGGACACTGCTGTTCTATAACCTTCTGTGCTGCCTTGGCCTTTGGACAGCAGAGCCATAACTGAGGGTGTGTCTGAGTTTTCATTTACAGAGACGACATTTCAGATGATCAGTGAACATCCCTGGGATTAGTCTGTGGTGGACCTGAACACATTATGCATTGAAAATAGACACACAATCTTTACAGTTAATAGTTGTGAGTGGATATGTTCTTTTGATATGATTTCTCTATGTTAACTAATAGCATGTCAACAAGCATAAAATGAAAAGCCTGCTATGAACAAGAAAGCCAGATGGCTAAAGTATAAATTACCTTACTGTACACACAGTAAAACATTTTCCTCAAATGATAAGATTTGTTATAATTTATTTTAATTAATTGTTTTTATTTACTTTTATGTGTTTGTCAAAAGTTGGATTTATTTGGATCCAAGAACCAAAAAATGTACAAAAAATACTCAGTACAGTTGCAATTCATGTTTGTTTTTTCATTCAACTGATTGTGTGTCATGTTTAAACAAGTATGAGCCTTTTAGGAAAAACATATCAAGGAAAGATGAAACAATAGCATTAGCCGAGTCATCAACTTTCTTATTTCCCAGCACCAGATAAAATCCCAGTCATGAACTGCTGTGCTGATAAGAAATCGGCCAGGAGGTCAACGTTTATTATGTGGATTTATTAACAACCCCAAAGGATTATTTTAGTCTCTCTGTCTCTCACACACTTCCTCTCTTTCTTTCCAATGTGTGTTTTGGGTCCAAAAACACACGTTGGAAAACAGACATTTAAACAGCTAGAATGGTTGCCTAAATAGTATAAAATCTCTCAGTTACAACTCAGGGCGCTCCATATTATTTATAACAGTAGGTCCCCCGAGTATGACAGTTTCCTAGGGTTGAAGGAGCTCATACTCACCAGAGCTAGTGCTGCCAGTTTGTGTTTGCCAAGGCTCACAACTAATATGGATGCTTGTTTCTTCAGGTCATGTAGAGTAAAAGATTGGAACAAGTTACTGCTAAATATTAACAGTACAGGGAACCACAAACATTTTAAAAACAAAAGATAAAGACTTATAAATTATTTGGATGTGCACTATGTAAAATGTATGTAAAATAGATTTTTACTACATTTTTACTACATTCTATTTTAAACTTTCTAATTTATTGTTTTTGTTATGTTGTGGATGTTTTAGATTTGGACAAATAAATCATAACTATTGTGTAATATTTCCAGTGCTTTAAGTTCTGCTTTAGTCTCTTCACTACAAAATAACTGATCAATAATCCATAAAAAACATCAGCAGAATAAAACCTTCAAAATTGTTTGTGCTGTATATTCAGAGCAGATACAGTACATACAATCAGTCAAGGACGTCTCTCAATACTCTGGCCTCATTTTATTTCTTAGGTTGGCAGTCACCAGCGCTGTGGTGAATGATTGTTTCTGGATTTTAACTATTTACTTATTTGTGCTTTTGGATCATGGTTCTCTCAGTGTGGACTGCAGCCGTTTTACGTCCCTGGGAGCATCAACCTGATGCAACAGTGCCATCCTGTGGATGGAGTTGGTATTATCATTTTTATTAATGGATAGGTTCAGATTTGTTCAAGTTTGTCTTGCTGTTCAACAATACTTACACACTCACATGCACATAAAAAGTTATTGGTGTCTGAAATTTTTCCTTCCATCTATACTAGCTGTGAACTGATCATTTCTTGATGTAAATCCAGTGTAAGAGAGTTCAGTGAAGCAAAGCTAAGTCTTCAAAACACATTGACTTTTAGGGATAGAATTCCAACTTTGTGTTATCTCTCTACTGTAGTTCATCAAGGAAAGTGACTGGAAACACAAAAAAGGAATTTGATATGAAAAAGATAGTAACTTTGGAAGGTATGTTTTATTCAGACGCTTGAAGTTTCATAGTAGTTTCAGCTGAACTTTACAATGTGTTTTAGTGGGTATTTTGCCCACTTGTAGCTGTAGCAGTATAAAGCATGCATGAAGTAAAAATGGTCAAGTAAAATACATGTGCCACTACTGATCTCACTGGACTTACCTTTGAGATTAACTTGTCACTTGGTGAAGTTTCAGAGAGTCATAAGGAACATTGAGGAAAATGTCCCATAAACAGTCTCATTAAAGCTCAAATGTCTAATGCATACAATTTAAAGCAAAAATCCAAATGCCTCACATAAAGAGACAGAGGCTGGAAATGTTAAATTTATTTTAAAAAAAGTAAAGGCATGAAGATTTTTCGAACTGTTAATGGTTAATTGCAGTCAACTAAGTCTTCCCACACTGGTTTTAAATGATCAACCTGTGTGGTTTAATGTTTCCTGCATGCATTTACAGAACAATTTCCGGCACACCTGTCTTCTTTGCAGCTCAGAGTGAGGCCTGTGATAGGTTGCAGTCTATCTGTGCTGCCTTAAATTTGCTGCAGCAGCAGGTTTACTGCAGACATGTCTATATACAGACTGAGCCTGGAGGCTATAAGCTAATCACTGTGAATGAATGAGACAACAGCGAGGCTTAGCATCCTGGAAAGTCCTATTCAGCAAAAAAAAAAAAACAACAAAGTTAACTGGACATGTTGAGCTACAGTACAAGCTCCTGCTGTAGGTGAACTGCTCTGAGAAGATTTTGAAAGTTATGTAAGTGCGTGTAAAGTGAAATGTGCTCACATTATTCTGTTGGTTCATAATGTAATGTGTTGTATGACATTGTGTTTTGTACTTCATTACTTTTTAATTATCAGGGCCTAGTATTATATTTAAAACTGGGCAGATGTCAGGGACTGTGGATTTCCATTTTTGTATCTATGTATTCTTGTTAGGATCGCTCGACACAATTGTGAGCGAGCAGAAATGAACAGACCCAGGCGGCTGGCTTCGGTGCAATAGGTGGGTTTATTTACAGTGCTACAACAGGGGTGCAAGACTTATATACAACAAAATAGAATTAATGAATGAATATCACCGGGTGATGACCAGCATTAGTGAAGGGGTTATTGTCCGTGGAGTGATGAGGTTGGGCTGCAAGGGAAGGCGACACTCCTGGGCTGGTCAAGGTAGAGATCCGGTAGACTGAGGAGTAACAGAGAGTGGATTGAATGATGAGACTGTGCATCGACCTGTGGAAGAGGTTGGTGGAGCTGAGGAAGCCAAGGTCCAGAGGAGAGGTCCAGGTAAAACAACAGGAGACGCTAGAACTAACATATGTGAAAACAGGAGAAAAAAATAGTATAATACGTAATGCAAAGAAGGCTAACGACATAGAAAGAACCAGCAAGGGAGTGAAGGTAAAGCCGGGTATAAATAGGGAGTGACAAAGGAGGCGCAGCTGAAGAGTGTCAGAAAATCAGGACAGGTGTGTTCAATCAAGAGAATCAGTGAGAAAGAGCAGACTAGAGCGAGAAAGAGAGAAGAGAGGAAGGTGCAGCCGGGCAAACCTGACAATTCTGTTTTACGCCAGAAAAGAAAGAATGTATTGAAATGCACACCACATGATCACGAGACTACTGAAAAACATATTTGAGACTGATTTATGATTGAGTTTTCTCTATGTACTTCTTGAAATATTAATTGTTTTGAGTTTTTTTTAATCAAGATTGGGTGGATAACAGTAGCTGTCATCATAGAGCAGGGGATCCATCAGCCTGGCTATTCATAGGCTGCTTGTGACGTGGAAATTTCACTGGTCAAGTGGTTGGCATATCATGTGTGCTCACATTGGAAAATGAAATAATAGGCTAGAGTCAGTCTTCTTTTTATCCCAGTTTCCTGACCGCCCATGCCAGGGTCACATATCAAAGTCATAACAAATTACTGCCATAAAATGGTCCCGTCATAATGGACAAACCTGTTGCTGTAAGTTCGATTTTCATGGCTGCTCCCTGTCCACACACATCCACATCTCCGTGTTTTCCCCCAGTCTTCGTTCTGGTCCTCTCAGTCTGCACACTGCTCAGACCAGAGAGCCAGACTGCAACAATTCCCTCAAAAATAGCCACGATGAGTCCGAAAACGCAAACAAAGACATAAAAATAAAAGCGTAAGAGGTGCATATTAGATGTGACACCATATCTGTTTTGTTTTTATGACAGTCTGTACGTTGTGCTTTATGTTTCGTTGACGCCTATGGCTTGTGTATTTTCTAACAACCTTGTAGACCTCTCCTCTTTTGTTGGTTTTCTTAAGCTCCTCAATGGCCCAGTTTCTTATTTTGAAATGTTTGCGCGGTATTTCCTTTTCGTTCAGGTTAGTTTGACGCCTCACGGAGGCAACCCATGATCGCAGAATCAACACGCATCCTCACACCACTGACCTGGGCTTAGCTGTGTCCTGTATGTGTGTGCGTGTGTGAGCGGGAGTGTGAGTGATCCACACAAAACAGCAGCAGGATGGAGGATCTCAAGGAGAATCTGGAAAGTTTGGATTGACGCCCGGGGATAAAGCGCGGTCCGGCCTGAACCCCATCGGGTTTCTCGTGGATTTATATATTTGGATGTTGTCTGTCTCCCCCTTTTCCCCTTTTCTTCTAGGCAGTGGGAATTTACACTTGGTTTACAACTCCTGTTATTTCTGGCGTGCAAAATGCCATTCGCCAAAAGGATTGTGGAGCCGCAGCTTCTGTGCAGGCACCAGATCCCCAACGATGAAGGTCTGCTTTTCGAGGACCTGTGTGCCATCAGTAACGTGATTCTGTCCCGGACCCTGCGACAGCTGTCCGACCTGGCCCGACACGCCTGCTCCTTATTTCAGGAGTTGGAAAACGACATCATTACCACCAACCAGCGGGTCTGGGTCCTCCAGAACAAAATAGGCCAGATACAGCAGACTGCCAGTGCCCTAGACCCCAAAAAGGAGGCAGTGCGTAAGTAGACCAGAACAAGTGTATGTAACCTCCTCTCAAAAAGAAATCACCTTATGATTTATACCTGGGATTGTGTTCATTCATGTTCTACATATGTGTCTTCATGCTTCGAAGGGCGCCCACCTCTAAATTATTTTTACCCAGCTGCACGCACGCCCGCTGTAGACGCGGCCGCGCTCTCATCCCCCCCATTGAAATGTGTCACACGGTTGCATTTGCGCATTCGACCATCCAGTAGCATCGAGATACATTTTCACAGCACAGGATGTGTTTACTGCTCATTCATTTGGTCCAGGCTCGGATGTGTGTGTGTGTGTGTGTCCGTCGACGGGGGGTGGGGGGTGAGGGGGGTAGTGTGGTTGAAGTCGGTGTGTGTGCTCACAGGCACAGGCAACGCGGAGCGGAGCGAAGGGGCGTGTGTTGCCGCTGCATTGGCTCAGCATCGCAGTGTCGCTACTGCGGGTAGCGCACACCTGAAGCATGTTGAGGCGATGTTCTGAGGACCACCAAATAACTCCTCGTTCATTTGGGCATTAATATATGAAGTTCAGGTTAAGTATTCGTTAAAAGGGATTTGAGATGTGTGTGCGTGCGCGTGTGTCGGGGTTTTCACAGACGACTCCCCGTGCGCCAAACCCACCCTTTCCACATGCAGCGGTACCAACACAGCATCGATAATGAATCCAGATGTCCATGTTTTAGGATAAATATGAGCCGATCTTGACTAGGCAGTCAAGTGTCGCTGTAACTGCAGTGCATGAGGCTGTGGACCGATCACATTAAGAAAATAAGCCTGATTGGCATCAGTGAGAAACTGCAATTCAATATAACAGCGCCTTCAGCAGCTATTATTTATGTCCTCTGCAGTCCCTTCAGTATGAGGCCTTTTATTTTAGACTGCGTTTAGTGATTTTAGGTTAAATCTGTGCAGTTTCAGTCATAACTGCCATAGGTTATTATAATCCTGGACAATCAAAGAGCATTTGGGGGCCTAAAGCT
>NW_018127884.1:207511-208844 GCF_001952655.1 Monopterus albus | reverse complement strand
TCAGTGAGGCTGGCTGCATCTTTGACACAAAACGGTCCCACTGTATTGCTCTCTTTGCTGTGGATGAAGGAGTCTAATGTCAAATACTGTGTGTGTGAAAAAGATGGTTTGCATTTGGTCCAGCAGGAAGGGACAGACCTTTGGATTTCTGAAATACTTGTACCACACAACACTTCATAGTGTCTCCAGACTGAACATAAGCCCTCACATCTCACTATTTAAAACTCCTTAACCCTGGCAGCCACACTAAACCCAGAAGACTGTCAGTCACTTGTGTTCAGAAAACCCTGAAATGTTCATTTGTTGAGTGGATTGTGCATCTGTATTCCTGTAGCCAATCACATCACAGCACATGCTTTCCCAAAGATTCAGCTGTCTGAGTTTTGTGAATCTCAAATCCAAGAATGTCAGTGTGTACTTTATTTTCCCTTGTTGCACCACAATCTCCTCCTGTTCCTCTTTGGAGCTTTTTGAGGCACTGCTATACTGTATGGCAAAAGCGTGGTAAAGTGAATTGAGGACACAATGATATGAAAAAAATAATGCAAAATGATTGCAAAGATTGAGAAAATAGTTTCAGACTTCAGCGTGGGTGGCAGGAGAGTTTGAGTCTTCTGTGGGCCAGTGTTCATACTTGAATGTCCACCTAAGTTTTGCTGTTTTTATTCAGCTTTCAAATAGGCTATCATCCTCCCCCTTTTTCTCAAATGGCAGAAATAACCCTGAGGAGCTGAATATCTGTGTGTACAGACAGATTCAGTGTCAGTCACAACAGAGTTTCCTCACTTGATGGTGATTCAAGACAATCAATGTGGTATGAACTTGGACTGATTCTGAATATACAGTAGCAGGAGGCAGTGTTCAGATGGTGGTCTGCCAGTTTGTGCCCGTCATGTTCATGGAAGACAATATGTTATGTGAGACATTTACCAAAACCTGTTGAAACAGTCAGTAGCCATCTGTTAGCACTAGCAGTAGTAGCTATCCATTAAAACACATTAATTGCCAAAAGGTCAGCTGTAGCACAACTTTCTGCTTTCTGCAAATGCTCATACTCCCAGTGGTTAAAATGGGATTCATGAGGAGGGGGAACACTTGGGTAGGGGGGATGACAGCACACAGATCACATCCTAACATTATTCAAAACATCTTTATTTCAAATACTGTCTACTTTCAAGAAGGTGGGGATGATGGAGAGAGGGGCACTGAGGGTAGCATCCTTATCCTCACTCCAAGGTGAAGAAAGGTGGTGGGAACGATAGAAAGGCTTAAAATGAACTTTTCTGTCAGTGTCCCACAACTGTTCCGAATTCTGCTTTTAACTGTCCCAAAC
>NW_018127884.1:195571-207464 GCF_001952655.1 Monopterus albus | reverse complement strand
GGCTGTGGGGGCTGCTCTGTCAGACACCAGAAGTTTCTCACCTTTAAGAAACAGCATGTGGCTTTTTACTCACTGTTATGGTGCTTACAGTAATGTTGTCAGCTTGAATAATAAGTGTCGCTTTGCCGGAGCTCTCTGCCTGCTGTCGGTTGTGTGTGGAGCAGTCTTTTCAGCATTGCCTTTCCACTTTTACTTGGAATTTTGTCCATTTTTGCATCTCTCTCGCTCTCATTTTTGTATAATGTTCTGATCAATAAAAGGCTGCTCAGGCCTACTGGGATTTCTCACAGTGCTTCCAATGGCCAGTCCAACTATATTCTGCTCAACAAACAGTTCAGTAAATAGACATAAATTATTAGCTAACTGAATAACTAACCAAAGTCTTGGAAGCTAACCTGGAACAAAAGTAAGCATTTTTTGTGCCAGTGCAGACTAGAACCTGGGCATGCGTGTGCATGTCTGATAACTCATGAAATTTGATATCATTGGTTTGGTGTTAGTAGAGGCCACCACCAACATCTGCTGTTGTAGTCTAGAGCATAGCATAACTTTGAATGGGAGAATGAAATACTTAGTATGAAATATGATATGATACGAGGAGACCTGGCTAGGCACCATATGGATCTAAGGAGGTAGAGCTCAGCTTTGGTGGGCTCTGGTCTATTTTAACCCCTGTATACCACAAGTCCCAAATAGTTTTGCAGTAATACACCCAAGTTCAATGTTTGACTGTTAGTTTAAAGGGAAATTCAATTTATTCTATAAAATTTGACAACTGGTTTTTAGCTCATCTTCTCAGCCAAGTACTTAATATATGACCCAAATTGTTTCTTTTTCCTTTTAACTTTCTGAGCCTCTTTATTGTTTTATGCTGGGCTTTGAGCACAGTCTAAATGTGGGTGACCTACATTCAATACTGTATGTGAATGCATCCTATGTAGATACAGATGGAGTAAAGCGGTTGTTGCTGCTCTGCTACTACTGTCTTAGGGGTAAGCCAGTCATGCAGTGGGATCCCATACCACAAAATCAAATCAAAAATAAATGTATCATTATCGCAGTATACCTGTATAATGTCCTTTAGGGCTGCAGCTGATGATTATTTATATTCTTTTTTGATTGTCATCCATCTTTTGGATGCTAGAAAGTAATGAGAAATATAGTTTCCCAGAGCCAGGGTACTGTCTTGTTACTGTATGTCCAACGAGCAATCAAGGCTCAAAGGTACTTGTAGTCATTTTTGAGGGCTGAAGCCAGAGAGGATTTGCAATTTATGCTTTTAAAGAGTATAACAATTAATCAACTGGATAGTATTCAGAGAGTGCAAACCTCCACTGAGGCAGATCACACTCCCCATAATGCCATTGCACCCAAGTCTGACCCTCATAACATGATTCCCTGACCATAAAAACCTACCCCTAGCATTTGGAATTGCACTGATAGTTTGGGAGTTATTCAGGAAAAACTATATTTCAGTAATGGTGTTTTTTTTTTCAGGATCTAGCAAGTCTTGCAAGTCTGTTGCTTTATTTGTTGTGTCATGGTAATGAGTTTTCCATGAGCTTTATAAATGTGAACATTCTGGATTGGCAGATCTGGAATATTACTTGGATCTAGATCATATATTGGTGTGTAGTAGATCTTTTGTTTATGTTATTGTGCAATTTTTGTTTCACTATGGTGAAGAATCCTTTAAAAAAAATGCCTGGATCCAGATCAGCACCAAAATCTAAAGGAGGTGCAGGTTGGTTTCCTGTCAGTTCACTGGCTGATTGGTTTGACTTATTTTCTCAGCTTTAATTCTTTTTAGGACTGTCTATATCACAACTGTGCTATCAGTACTTTTTCCTTTATTCTTTCTCTCTCTTTTTTTTGCTAATGCTAAGGTGGGGTGCAGTGACATTGGCACTGTTCTGCCTTGTTAAAAGTAAATGCTGTTATACTGCAAATACCACGACACAACAAAACAAGGGTCAACCTGGGGCTAGTCTGAAATATTAACCTTTCAAATAAGTTTGGTAATAAAAGGGTAGGTACAATACTAAAACTGAGGTGTCTGGCACACTGTGAGGTTTCAAGGCACAAGCAGCATAAAAAACTGACCATCTACCTTTAAAAGGTGCACCTGAAGATACTGGAGATAGAGTATAGATAGTCAGCAGACCACACACTACTTCAGACACATATCACAAGGATATTAACAAAAACAAACTAGATAACCTTTTTTTTTATACACATTGATAATATGTAATATGTACAGTATTAAAAGAGGATGCAGACAAATGCACTGTAGAAACATACATGAAGATATATAGAAATGATGGACAAGCCTGAGAGGAAAACCCAAGGTGTAGCAGAAATATTGCATCTTCAAAGTTCCTCTGCTCAATGCGCTTTTCATCAGCAATGAATCAAATGACTAATGTGCAATGTGAAAGGGATCGCTCGCAGCTGGCATGAACCCACAGAGAGTTATCTGCTAACTAGCATCTTTTAAGCCTCCTTTAGTCAGTGCATTGTTTTGATTCTTCTGCCCAACACTTATTCCATGTTTTAATCTCATCAGTCAACATTTTCAGCAGCAGCAGCAGTAAGACCCCCTGACGACCCTCCCGACCACCTCCGTCTAGCACCAATCTGCAAACAAAGTTGTTGGTCAAGAAATAAAAATGCAGCTGTTCCTAGTGCCAATGAAAACATTTGGTAACATCACAGTTTGTTGTGTAAATGATGCCATGGTTAGTTGCTTAGGTGTACAGCTCGGCTAACACTCACTGCAGGGTGACAGGGTTGGGTTTAGGAGCACAATCAGCTGCAATCCACAGTGTCAAGGCACCGAACACACACACACACACACACACACACACACAGAGAAGAACAGAGTTTAATGTGAAAATATTGGTTTGTAGCAAATATATTGTAGTGCTCTAGCAACACTGGTTTCTTTCGGGTATGCTGTTAAAGCAAATTTGACTTTGAATTTGAGAGAGCATGGCCTGTGGCAGCGGGGGACTGGTCTATCTCACTAGTCTGCATAGTAACAAGAGAGACAAGGAGGCTTGCCTCAACCTTTCAGCTGAGTTAATCTCTCCCTCTACATTTTTACTTGCTTTTTCCTCATAATATAAATACAGTAGCATCAAATCTGGAGCAAGCATGTTGCTGAAATAGTTTCCTATGGACTAAATGAGAAGAGAGAAGCACAGAGAAAAGCAGAGAGCTGTGTGATTCTCAGCAGTCTGGAAGAAAATGTGTGGTTTCTTCTGTTTATCACTTGCAAACAAACACAAAAAACTTTCGGTAAAAGGATAAATAGAGACATATTTACCAATTTCATACTGTGCTACTGGCCAACAAGCCTAATCTATTCAGTGTGTGTCTCTGTGTGAGGTTCAGGGATCTGATTTCAACCACAAAAGGCAGGTTAGGATACATTCTGTCTAGGCACATCTCGTCTGTCTAACACCTAACCACACACACACACACACACACACACACACACACACACACACACACACACACTTCACACTAAGAGCATCAATTCATGTTTTCAGAATCCAATGTGTGATGAGTTATGTGGTCTTCTCCAGCTTTTCCAGTGGCTCTGTCTTTACCTCCATCTGTCCTTCCCTCCATTTTTGCATGTGTCCATTTTCCTCCTCCTCTTCTCCATCTATACCTCTTCCCTCACTGCCCTACTTTCCCCATCATCATCAGCATGGAGAGACTTCTGCCTCTTGACACCATATTTAATGTTTAATGCACTTTGATTTTCACCCAGACACTTACAAGACTTAGAGGAGAGGAGAGGAGAATGTTTGATAATAGGGTGAAAGGGAGAGGAACAGAGAAAGATAAGGGAAGACCATGGACGCAGAGGGTGATGTTGCTTGGCATGCACATGGGAGCATATTCACATTTACAATAAACAGCCACCCTATGTAAAATTACATTAAATAAGCAGGATAAACAGTATCATCTATATGATAAACCTACTGTATATTTAAACCCGTTTCCTGTTCATTCACCCCTACAGCACCCCTGTTCCCACTTTACTGGTGAAAGAATAGGATAAGGATGGTGACAGAGACTGTGGACAGGAATACTAAGGAAGCTACATAACACTACCTTTAGTTTGAATGTGGCTACTTCATATATTACAACACAATAGCGAAAGAAAAACATCTTAATTTTTTAATTGTGAATAATTAGTTTTCACAACTAATACCATTAGGCCAAATACAGTATATTATTTTTAAATAAGACCACTCATTCATGCAGGTAGTCAGCTTGGGTGTGCACTTGGTGAGCAGCTTTAACTGAAATGAACAGGCTGTAAGATATGGTTCTTATTACCATTGCTAACTCTGAGAGACGAGACAGTCCAAGTAACTTCAAAACAGTGCTGATTTATTCAAAGGATCACAGGTAAAATTAACATTACACGCTCAGGTATCTTGCACCTCCAAACTGCTCGCAGGCAGATGTAAGATGAAAGACCCTGAGCCCACCAGGCCTATACATTATATCCCCTCGGTTGGGCTAGCCCTATACTACACAGAAACGTCAACCGAGACGTCTCTCTTACCAGCTTTGCAGCTGGTCATAGCAGTAGTCAAAACATGAAGCAAATCAATGTGTGTGTGTGTCTGTTGATTAAGTGGTGTGTAGCTAAAAACATTCTCTCACGACCTCTAGTAACATGTCGTGACTTAAACATAAGAACATATTATGGCTAAGGCTACAGTTATACATGTCGTAATAATAATATTTAACATCCTGTCTGCTGACAGTCATCAACTCTTCTCTCTAGTTATCCTTGACCAGATGTACCCTGTAGAAACTCATAAGCATGACTAAGCATTTAACAGTCTAATTAGACATCCTATCTCCACTAAACATTTCTAATACATAAAGTATCTATCCAATATCTATCTGACTAACAAGGCCATCTCATTTAATGCAGCAGAAGTGAAAAAAGGCTCAGCCTCCGGTGAGAAGGAATGTGTTCATTTAATGTAAATAAATGACTGGAGCCACTCCCAGCTGACAGTGGGCGAGAGGAGGGGTACACCCTGGACAGGTCGTGAGATACACACAATCTACCTAAACTAAAGCAATGCGCATGGTCAGCACGTCTACTTATAGTACGTTACCACAGAAACGTGTGGAGGCCACAAAGGAAGGATGTAACAGCATTACATGTTATACTTTGTTATTAATATGTGCAAAAGACAGAGTACCTAGCTGATTTACATACACATCATATGGGTCAGTGTCACAGAGAGTAAAAATGATCAGTGTGCATCTTCTGTTCTCATGGTCCACTTCCCTCTGTGTTAATTCTGGCTAAAGTGATTCCACTGCCTCATGTACAGTAACACATACATAAGGATGACACACTTTCAAAATGCCTGTACACACACACACACACATACACACGGGCATCAGATACACACACAACCTTCTAAACTCTGTGAGCCTTTTCTTTCTGTCTCTCATGTTATCATTTGAAATGTCACTAAGTGGCCTTGTCTCTGTTGCAGCCTGCAATAAAACATGCATGCAGAATGTCCTGGACTGTACTGTACATCGCAGTACTCTGCTGGCTGGATGGATAACATGCTGGCTTTCTGGAGATTATTCCTCATCTGTGCAAAGTGCCCTCTGGCTTTTTCATGTTGTTGAAAATCTGTTATAGCTGAGCAGTTATCTTATCATTAGGGAGAAAATATTGGCTCTATAAAAGACTGACTGAAGCAAATAGTTGCTCACACCAGTAAAGTCTGTGCTTTCGTCCACATTATGCCTACCGAGTTTTGGCTTCTACAGAGAGATTGGAACATTACTATGGTCCAAGCTACAGCTGAGGTTGGAGATGAGAAAAATCGAATATGCAAGATGTCTTAAGTAAACTTGTATATCATAAACAGAATTTAACATATTTACATATCTTGCATCAGTGGTGCAATGTAAAAGTAGATTTACTCAAGCACTGTATGTAATTACAATTTTGAGCTCTTTATTTCACTTATTTTTACTCTCTGCTACTTCATACTTTGACTTCACTATAATTTAGAGGCAAATATTATACTTTTTACTCCACTACATTTATTTTATAACTTTAGTTACTTTTCAGAACCAGATTAATACCAAATAAATGTATGATAAGACTTTAGTGATCCTTTTTGGAAAATTCACAAGCTACCAGGCAGTAATTCATATAAATGGTCTTATACTTGTATAGCGCCTTTTTATGCTTTACAGCACACTCAAAGCGCTTTCACACTATTTGGCCATTCACCCATTCGCACTCCCAAACACACACACACATTCACACACCGGTGACATCACCGGGAGCAACTGGGGGTACAGTGTCTTGCTCGAGGACACTTCGACATGTTGACTGGACAAGCCGGGAATCGAACCGCTAATTCTCCGGTTAGGAAATGACCTGTTCTACCTCCTGAGCCACAGCCGCATATATATTATAAGCATATAAGGTAGTTAAAACTAGCTCCCCCTTTACCAGCTGCATCATTAATTGGATGTACACAATAATATATCAATAATTATAATCCAATAATATGTTATACTGTGTTAAATATCCTATTTGGCACAATGACTACTTTTACTTTTAGCACTTTATGTTTTGATGCTAATACTTTTGTACTTTTACTTAAATAACATTTTGATTGCCGAACATTTTATTGTAAATGGTCTTATCCTTGTATAGTGCTTTTTTGCGCATTGCAACACACAAAGCGCTTTCACACCACTTGGCCTTTCACCCATTCGCACTCCCAAGCGCTCACACATTCATACACTGGTGTCAACACCACGAGCAACTGGGGGTTCAGTGTCTTGCTCAAGAACACTGCGACATGTGGACCGGACAAGCCAAAAATCAAACCGCTAATTGTCTGGTAGATAATCATTTCCAGGCTGGAGCTTCATACAGTACTGAAAAAGCAGAAATGCGAGGGGTATTGATCATCTCATCTATTTTCCTGCAAAAAAGCAGCTAAGTGTTTTCCCAAAAATGTCAAACTACTCTAATGTTTGCTTTGGTGTCATGGTGCAAAATGTGATTAGTTTTGAGAGCCCCTGATAGACTATACAGAGACTTTCATGAAACATAACACTTGCTTAAAAATAACACCCAATTTCATGATAATTATAAGCGATTGAAAAAATTCACTTAATAATTTTGAGTGTATGATGACAAATATACTTTAAAGTTACAGAAACAGGTGCGTACTGCAGACATGGACAGAGGAAAATCAAACAATGGCAGCTTTGTTGCATTGCACTTTTGTTTTCTAGTAAAACTTGACACTGTGTGGCTGTGCCGGTATCCAATCCGTCTGTCCATGCATAAATGTCTTCCTGATGTGTGTGTGCACACTTGTGTTTCAGCCTCCTGTGACATCCTAAACTGCTGTCATCTGGACTGCTGTCATCTCTGTCTGGAGACCCCATCATCATCACCATTCTCCCAAAATCTTTGACAAATGGCTGGGTATACCAAAAAATGCACCTACTCAGCGATCTCTCTGGCACAGTGTGTGTGAGTGTGTGTGTCTTCTCAGTGTCTGCGCACCGGGTGACGTCTCAGTAATCTCTGGACTTCAGGGTTGTAATCCCTTGGGCAGCAAAAAGAAACTTTTTCCTTGTGTAGAGTTATGTAACAACATAATTCAATAGCTTGACATCACATCACCCAGAAACACAGAAGCTGTCAGAAGGCTATAGATGCTGGAAGATCTTTAGGAACTGCTGTATTATCTGATCATATGTAGTAGGAGATAGTGTATTGCAAACAGATAATAAGAGGTGTGTTCCATTTATTAGCTGTAAACATTGTTTCATACTGGCATATAAGTAAAGCAACTTGTGATAATGAAAACCAAGTTAGGAATTTGCTGGGCTGTCAAGCTTTAGTTGAACAGTAAAGGAGGTTTATCTATGTCTTGAAGGGAAAAATGAAAATCAGAGCCACCAGCAGTTTCTCAAAGTCCTAATATTTGCAGTTGTGGATAGAAATGTGCATTAATTTGCATTTTCTTTTGTAGATATTCTTGAATTTTGGTTAAAACAATTGTTCTACATTTTAATGGAATTCTGGTTAGAATAACAGTATTAGCCATATTGTTTGTGACAAATTTACACCTTCCCTACCATTCATTAATATATTTTGTCACTCTTCACTGCCACAGCTACTCCTGCCCCTCTCCACCTACTGTAACTACAAAATACTGTTAATACCTAAGACCCAAGTTCAGCACAGTCCAAGCTGTGAGCTTAGCCTAGCTAGGATGCAGCAGGAGTAGCAGAGGCAGTGGAGACTGACAAAATGTGATTCACAAGGTGTGCTGCAGGTCAAAGAGCAGTCGATGACAACTTAGTGATTCCTTGAACTTAAGTGTTATTGTTGATTTATCTATAGCAGATTAGTTAAATTTACATACTGCACATTCAAACCTGCATCTACAGACTTTTGAGCTGCGGTTCTTTCTCCCTTGGCTCAGCAAAACTGTTAATTCTAGCCTGTACTGTAGCTGGAATGCCCAAAGCTGTCAGTTGTGGTAGCCTGCATTAGCAGATGACAAAAATAGGATGGGAAGCCAATTATATCAATAATGCTGTGAGCGTGTGCTTTAGCAGGGTTCAGAATATGGACGGATGAGATTATTAGTATCCACTGGGGATTTAGGGGCAAAGCATCAGGGTGAGATAATTTTCAACAGAAGAGCATCTGGGTGGACTTACTATCAGCATAAGATGGAAACAGATGGAGAGAGAAAAAGCTTAGGAGAGAATGTCTGCTGCTTGTTTTAAGGACTGAGCTGCTCTTAAGGAGTTCCTTAGAAACAGATTGCGACTGTAAGAACCTTACAATGCCATAAAGAAGAGCCAACCTAATTGGACTACGAGCAACCCCTTCCTTAAAGAAGTCAACAAGCTCACCACACTGTGCAGTCAAGTGCATATGCATATATGTGTGTGTGTGTGAGAGAGAGCAATACTGTGTTAGTTTTTACCAACAAAGCATTATGGATTCAAAATTTAAACATGCTTCTTTCCAAAGAGAAAGTGTGTTCATCTGTACTCGTTAAAGAAACTTGCCATCCATCCATCCATTTTCCTCCGCTTATCCGGAACCGGGTCGTAGGGGCAGCAGTCTAAGCAAAGATGCCCAGACTTCCCTCTCTCCACACACTTCCTCCAGCTCCTCCAGAGGAATGCCTCCGAGGCGTTCCCAGCCCAGCTGAGAGACATAGTACCATACTGTACTTTTACCACCCATAAAGACAAAACCCTGTCCCATTAGTGTGCTGCATGGTACATTATTAGATCTAGATCTTATTATTAGATTTTTTTTGTTTTTTGTAATTATGAGCTACAGTGGGAAAGTCATAATTATGAGATTAAGGCTTCAAATCTTTTTTTCTTTTGCAGTGCAATGTGCTTCCATTTTAACCTGGTGGTGACACTAGAGGAAAAGTTGAAAGATCAGCAAAGTCAACAGAACTCATCTTCTGGCCACCATGGATATCTGTACCAAATCTTATGTCGACCCATCCAATAGTTGTCGATAGATTTCGGTCTTGACCAAACTGTGGGAACGAGCACTACAATGATTGAAAAAAAGAAAAAGGCAGTATTATATCTGAGGTGCGAAATGGAAGGGAAAAGAATTCTTTAATCAATATTATACAGTACTAATACTACAGATACCACGTGTAAAATAATTACAGTATCCTGACTGATTCTGCTCCTGTTCTATGATAGTAATTATCACCACACAGTCAAATAATTACAGCAGCAAGAAATTACAATTAAATGATTGCGTGACTTACTGGGGACTCCCCATCACTATTGTGTATGTATGTGTGATTGAGCCTAACCCGTGTGTGTGTGTGATTGAGCCTAGCCCAGCAGATTACTCCACTGAGGCAGAGTCTCTACAGATGGCATGTGATATTAGATTAATAGCTTAACATATTAAAGTCACAATCCCTATTATTTCCCTTTGTACACATACTTAGCAGCTGAGGAGTTTTTCCACAAGGCAGAGCTTCTCTGCGTCACCTTCAGCATACTCTATATTTAACCACATTAAGTTGGTATATGGTTCATCTTTTATGTAACTTACTGTAGTTATTTTCCATTTAAGAACATCATGTAACTAAATACACTGTAAAACTTCATTATGTCATTTGATGAACTTGCAGTAAAAATGTATGAAGAGTGTGAAGCTGATCAACAGTAGGGATGAAAAAGATATTGAGGGATAATATATTTGTATTCAAGCAACAAAGACTTACAGTTGCCTTAAGAGTAATAAACCTTTTACAGAATAATTCATAAAAGACAACATGAATTGCATTACACATACAGTGATGCTGAAAGATTCCAACCATGTGTCCATGTCCAGGCAAACCAAATCCTTAATCTATGTGTGTTAACGTGCAGTGGAACCATATGGTTTGTAGTGGATCAGAAATGGTGATCCTGGGGGTGGCACAGCCTCAGATGAACCTTTGTGCAGCACATTTACACCATTTGATGTTTATCGTTACAGCATGGTCACAGCCCTGACAGCACTGATCTCAATCATTTCACTCGTTATCACATGGTAAATGGCTTATGCATGCTAATGTCGCTATGGCAAATTGGTGCCTGTAACAAGCACATGACTGAGGCTCTAAGAGAAAGAAGAAGCAGCATCAAGAATCAAGAAAACAGGAATTAAGTGTAGATGGGTGATGCCCTGCTTATTTGTTTACCTGATTTGTAGGTTAGTCATTCGCTTTTTTTTTCTACTATCTGGAGGGTCCTACTCTCTGGGCACAGATGTATAAATGATTTCTCTTTCTCTCTCTCTCTCTCTCTCTCTCTCTCTCTCTCTCATACACACACAAACATATGAAAACACAAACACTTGTATGACACAAATCCACAACCAGCACTTGGATGTCCCACAGAAACCTCCTCCTCATCCCTGGGATAAAAATGGAAGTAATACATAATATATTTTGTCCCTTCTTCAACTGCTCATTACAATAATCAGAGCTTCTGCCTAAAAACAGGTCATTTCTAATGAAATCAAGCTTGCTACATGCCCTCATCAATTGTTTTCATTCAGGTGTCACTTCTGGGTGTGTTGTTTTCTGCTTATCCCATGTCAAGTCAAGTCAAGCCAAGATTTTTATTTGCCATTTATGCATAAACCGACAGTCTAGGCATATAGGAATTTTTGTGCAGCTCTCTTTTGGAGTCAGGTAAAGAGTCAAAAGCCAGAAAGAACACTTGGTCTTAAAATAAAGTTACAGAAAGGCAACAAAGCATTAAAACCGCAACACACAAAAATAGGGTAATAATCATCTAGTACAGATGTGAGTGATGTTCACTGACCAAACATTTTATTGCAATAATTTACCTGCACCCCATCCCCCCAAAACACACACACACACACACACACATTTGGTTTTTGTAATTTCAGATTAATATTTCTTACTACAGTGAACCGTGGGCTCATTATTTACACCATATTACACATGAGTCTATAGGCTATCAGGATTGCATTCTTGCTTAATAAAATATAGCTACTGATGAGGTGAATTCAGGTAAAAGCTACTGATCCTCACTGATTTATTACAATAATTCTATACTCATCACAGGTGCAGATTGAGAGAGGTTGATGAATTAGGCAGCAATTGTTAAACTTTAGCATAAGGCTAATGTATGTAAATTATGCACAAAAAAACCAGATGCTCTGTCCCGACAGTACAGTCCCCCAGCCAAACCTGAAACACCAGAAACCATTCTGCCCGCCTCCTGTATGGTGGCCACCATTACATGGCAAATAGCAGACACCATAAGGGAG
>NW_018127884.1:194487-195037 GCF_001952655.1 Monopterus albus | reverse complement strand
TCCAATTCCGCACCTGAAGACTGGAGTCTGCTGTTGCCTTGGGTAGAATACGCCCACAACACCCTCACCTGTTCTGCCACCGGTATCTCGCCCTTTCAGGCCTCCCTTGGCTACCAACCACCTCTTCTGTCTGCCGCGGAAACCGACATCACCGTTCCCTCAGTCCACGCCCATATCACTCGCTGCCACCAAATCTGGGACGAGACCAGGGCTGCCCTCTTACGCACGGCCGACCAGAACAAACGCCTGGCTGATCACCGCCGTAGGGCCACTCCTGCCTACCAGGTTGGGCAACAGGTTTGGCTCTCGGCCACCCACATTCCCATCAAAGGGGCATGCCCCAAATTGTCTCCCCGGTTCCTGGGGCCGTTTACCATCCAGGAAGTCATCCATCCCACTGCTGTAAAACTCTCATTGCCTGATTCTCTCCGTATTCACCCTGTGTTTCATGTCTCCCAGATCAAGCCCGTGTCCTCCAGTCCCCTCTGTCCACCACCGGCTGCGCCTCCACCGGCCCTTGAGGTGGCGGGTGGCCCAGCGTACACAGCAT
>NW_018127884.1:193067-193721 GCF_001952655.1 Monopterus albus | reverse complement strand
GCATGGACCAGATGGCTCAGGCACTGCAGCAACAGCACAAGGACATCACAGCACTGACTCAGCAGGTAGCACAACTCTCTGCCATTCTATCACCTCCACACGTTTCCTCTGCTACATTTTCCCAGGCTACCAGCTTCGCCACCCGTGCCGCCAGTCCCCGCAGAGACCCACACATACCTGAGCCCGACACTTTCGACAGAAACGTCAAGAGTTGTCGGGGTTTTTTGCTGTAGTGCCACCGGGTGTTTGACCACCAGCCCCGGACCTACATCACTGACAGAGAGAAAATCAGCTACATCATTAACCGTCTCCGAGGGAAAGCACTGCTCTGGGCCGAGGCTGCAGATTCACAAGGACTCTTCCTCGGCACCTCCATCACAGAATTCATGGATGAACTCAGGTCAGTTTTTTCGCCATCTTCACATCACCGCCAAGCTTCTAGGGAGCTCATGACCATACGCCAGGGGGCTCACCGTGTCCTTGACTATTCCGTCGATTTCCGGGTGTTAGCCACGGAGGCCGGCTGGGAGGACCGCCCATTGCGTGCGGCCTTCTGGCACGGCCTTAACGACAACATTAAGGCGGAACTAAGTACCCAAGGCGAGCGCCCTAACCTCCTCTCCCTAGTCGACTTGGCTATCATGATCGACAAAC
>NW_018127884.1:190193-190615 GCF_001952655.1 Monopterus albus | reverse complement strand
TATGACATAGGCAGCCGAGAGTTGCTGGCAGTCAAACTCGCCCTCGAAGAATGGCGGCACCTCCTTCAGGGTGCTGCCCAACCTTTTCTAGTCTGGACCAATCATAAGAACTTGGCCTACCTCCAGTCTGCCAAAAGACTAAACCCCCGACAAGCGAGGTGGGCCTTGTTCTTTGATCAGTTCCGGTTCACCCTGTCTTATCGGCCGGGGTCACGCAACCAAAAACCAGATGCTCTGTCCTGACAGTACAGTCCCCCAGCCAAACCCGAAACACCAGAAACCATCCTGCCCGCCTCCTGTATGGTGGCCACCATTACAAATCGAAGACACCATACAGGAGGACCAACAACAACCCGATCCAGGGGGTGGACCCTCAGATAGATTATACGTCCCCAAGGCTGCTAGGACGCAGCCCCTCAAGT
>NW_018127884.1:185591-188971 GCF_001952655.1 Monopterus albus | reverse complement strand
CCCTAGCCAGCTACTGTTTTGTGTTCCCCCCATGGACTGTTCCTCCGGACCGTGGCTCCACTCTCCCCTCCCAGGCAGGTCAATGCTCAGTCGCCTATCTGTTCCACTATTGCCTTCATCTCTCTGTCTCTACCTTCAGTAGCCACCATCACCAACGACCAGCCCAGGAGTGACCCAGCCTACGCAGCTCGGCCCAGCTCTCCATCTCCTCGCCTCCTGCTGTTGGTCAAACACCCGGCTACTACTCATCGACAGGACTACGCACTATTTCCCTCTGTGTATTGTTACTCTCATCATCACTGTACATAATAAATCACTGCTTGCACCGAAGTCGGCTACCTGGGTCCGCCTCTTTCTCGTTCGCTCACTGACAGGTGCGAACGGCACATAACACAGATGACTGTTTCTCAGTATCAGGAATATACTGTATTATTTATTTACCCAGTGTAACTTTTACTTCCACAGTTTTTCATTAGTATGACATTTAACGCATTTAATATGCACAATTTTGAAAATCAACCACTATCTTTATTACTTTTTATAGGCTATTGTAACAATATTTTCCCCCCAGACAGTTGTACTATAGCTGTGTTACACTTATATCCCATGAGAATGTTGTCACACAATGTTTTACATTACTTGTGTACCTGGACTATTAGCATAGTTTAAGTTTAATAGTTACTATATATTTTAGCTTGATAATTAATGCTGGTGCAAAGGTGGCATCAACCAAAACTGACTAAAAGTAAAAGATGATGCTGACAATATATGATTAAAACTAACATAACATGTGATCCCCAGAGACTGAATTTAAGAAGAGCTGACAAAATTAACACTAGTCCACTGTATTGCTGTACATGCCTTCTTGGATTCACATTTTTATAATAAAATTGAAAGTGGCTTAATAAAGGCAAAAAATACTGGACCCTAATGTTTCTGTGCATGAAAATTCTTTGAAGACTAGTAGTTCTACTGTTATGCCCCTTTGTTGCGGCATGCTTTTCTTATGTGTAAATGTTTGGATCAACAAAATATCTGTCTACAAATGTTTTTATGGCTAGACTCCATATGCTATGAAAGTATATGCTCTTAGAGCCACAGTGATATGTAACCAGGGCTGTGTACAGTATGTACAGTATAGTCATGGGTTAAGGGGTTACGGTGAAGCCATGAAGCAAAAATGTACCTACCCACCAAAGCTACACCAGTTACAGAGATATCACATGGAGTCACAAGAACTGTGATTGGCCAGCTACATTCTGTGCAAAAGCCAGTCACTAAATGCTTACTCGATGTTCTGGGGACCATGTAGTGGACAGCCGTTTGTGGAAAGAGATGCAGCCATTTAATATTTTACATACTTTATTTAAATCCTGTGAATGAAATTCATTTACATTCATCATCATTATTGATACTGGAGTGGAAGCAAAAGCCTCAGAGACAGATATTGTAAGTGAAACTAGAGAGCACTAAGAGAGTGCAAACCTCTGCCAAGACAGCTCACTGTTCCCGTGATGCCATTACACCCAAGAGCAACATTCCCATGATTTAATGTTTTAGATGCTAATTTGCTAATACTGTAGCCGTAAGTACTTGATCATCTGAGGAGGTGAACCAGAGACAATGCAGTCATTACAGTTTGTTGCCCTAAGGGGTGAAGGAACAGAGAAGAAGTGGTGAAGGGGGCAAGAGAGAAGGGACAATGGAGGAGATGATGACAGGAGATGATGACTGTGGATGTGCGTTTGTTAGTGAGAAACATAGCGTGCCACGTGTGTGCTGGGGCAGTGTGTAAGTACAGAGCAAAAAGGCCAGAGTTCTTGACGGAGACTCACTCTCATTGTCACATCAATCAGACTACAGCAGCACACACACACTCATGCACACAGCACCTCGGCCCTTTCTGTGGGGTCATTAGTGCTGTTGTGGAAAATAGGACTGAGTCATTTCATAGATTGCTTTTGCCTTGATTTAAATGAATAGTTTGACATTTTCAGAAATATGCTTATTCACCGTCTTGCCAAGAGTTAGATAAAAAAAAAAACTGATATCACTGTCATGTCAGTAGGGCTGGTCCAATGTGTTGGTATATTAGATTCAGGTTTAAGTCAGCTCTACAGAGAAAAGTCTGACACATAATTCTATACAAATTATACTTCTGTTATTGTATGGACCAAACTAAAAAGATTGAGTGTGTTTATTAGTGAGCTTTAGAGGTGCTAACAGATTGATTTTGTTGTCTTTGGATGCTGTCTCAGCTGTTTCCAGTCTTTATGCTATGCTAAGCTAACTTGGCTGTGGCCTTATATTGAATGGACAGACATGAGAGTGGCATTTCTATCCAGCTCTCAGCAAGAGATCAAAACTGTTGCTTTAAGAGTAGATCATTTGGTCAACCCTGTTCCTTTTCCCCACTAAAGCCATTAAAGCCTGAAACTTCTGCTGCAACTTGTGATTCTTAAAAATAGACCAAACTCAGAAATAATATCATCAAATTTAAGGATTCACACAGGTACACAGGCTTATGTAAAAACCACAAACATGCAAGTGTTATTTATAATGCAATGACAATATGGGTTCAGAATATATTATAGTTGTCTTTGTTCTACATCAGCTCCTGGGAGAAGATTCACAAAAGAAGCAGTGTAGATGTAAAATAAAGGAGGCTGGAGTATTTTAGTTGAAAGGAAATGTCTTTCAAAAATGTGCACAGAATATATAAATAATCATGGCTCTAGCATAGCCTACACATTCATTTAATGGGCTTACACACACACACACACACAAAGGGCTACAGGGGTGTGCCCAGCATCAGCGAGACTACCGTCTGTGCCTACTGTCTTACTCCTGGTGCCCTTATTGGTTCCTGCCCAATCCGACCACCCAATCACATCAGGCAGTGAGAGTCTGTGCATAGACTTGCAAATAATCTGTACAACCACCACGACCTAAATTATTTATATTATACATTAATGATATATGCAAGATTTCTGATTTAGTCAAAGTGGTTTTGTTTGCTGATGACACTACCATATGGGCATCGGGTGAAAACCTACAGCAACTCTCTGCTCTGGACGGGTTTCACAGGAACTTGAGAAGATAAAGAAATGGTGTGACAGTAATGTACTATCTCTGAATTTGGATAAAACTAAGTTTATGGTATTTGGGAATCGTAGACTAGATAATGAACTTCAATTGAAAATTGGGGGAGCTAATATAGAACGAGTATATGAAATTAAATTTCTAGGTGTCATAGTTGATGACAAATTCTCCTGGAAATCTCATATCAGATATGTTCAGCACAAAATAGCAAAAAATATATCGATATTGGCAACGGTTAGATATATTTTGGACGGGAAAGCACTACGCATTTTGTATTC
>NW_018127884.1:143424-185537 GCF_001952655.1 Monopterus albus | reverse complement strand
TAAGACTGCAGTGTTTATGTATAAAGCCAGGAGCAATTTATTACCTGGTGGAATTCAAAAACTATTTAATGAAAGGGATGGGGGATACAATTTAAGGGGTCAGTTAAATTTAAAAATTCATGCTATACGTACAACCAAAAAAAGATTTTGTATTTCCATAAGTGGGGTAAAACTATGGAATAATTTAAGTGTGGACATAAAAAATAGTAATAGAATTGATGAGTTTAAACATAAATATAAAGGTATGTGTCAATCAAGATATATGCAAGAACAGGCTCAATGATTAATTACATGGACAATTGTGGGTGTGGTGTACATTTTGTAAACATTCTTTAGTATATTACTTGTGTGATGTAAGAATGTTAACACTGTTATATTCTTTCTTTAGTATAATATGTGTGTGCGTAGAAGTGAATCATGTACTGCTTGCAAACCAATGATGGTAAGATGATGTCATGGGGTAGGACTGGATAAGTCTGACTTCTTCCTACTCCATTCAAGCATGTACTAGGTATAAGCAAATTGATATTGGATTAGCATTTGTTGGATATGTGTAAAATTATGTGTGTTGACATATCAACTGTCTTTACATGCTTGAAAGAATAAATCAAATCAACCATTACCTTTGTTTTCTTTCTAGACTAGCATCTCATTATGTCATCCTCCAAAAAGTGGCAAATGTCATATGGTAAATGTAATTTACCTGCCACCCTACACCTCTTAAAAAGTACAATTAATTAATGTCCTTACCCTGAAGGGCACATTATTCTATGTTTGTGGCTCAGTGAAATGTCTCTGGAAAAACTGTTGTTACCTTCCTGATCATGTTGTTTAGTAAAGATGAATAAAGCCATAGTGAATTATTAAACAGGGTGAATTATAGGTCTGGAGCAAGTGAGTGAGAGAAAAGGATTGAGAAAGAGAGAGGAGGGGAGAAAGAGGGGTCTGGACAAAAATAGGTCAAGCAGGCAGTGGCAACCCAGGGAAGTAGAAAATATTCTCACTCTGAAGAGGAGCTTTGTGTGTATATGTGTGCGCATGTCTTTCTGTGGTTGTGTGGACAACTATTGTACCATTGTTGTGAGGACATTTTTGGTGGTCATCACAACCTAGGGTTAAAGTTAGAAATAAATTTAGACTAAGGTTAGGAAATGCATTATATCAACAAGTGTCCTCACAGCTGTAGTAAGACCAACTTGTGCATATTTAAATGCTATACAGGATATGCATGATTATTATTTGAAACGGAATAAATGATTGCAGTACTTCTTGTGCCACTGGCCACCCCATGGAAGCAAAGTATACTGCATACAGAAAATACAGGACTTGATATATTGATTTATTTTTGCAGATGTGATGTGTATGTGAAGGTTTACATTGTCAAACAAAGAATTTAAATCTTACAAAATCTTTCAGTTGACTGAAAATGTAAAACAGGGAGTCCTTAAGATAAATGACTGAGCCTCAGTTTTTCAAAAGGTTCTTACGATATGACGGCCATTTTAGCTTTTAGGATATTACTGGATATTAGATTTCTCCAGAGAGCTCCTACTGTACGTTGTTTGGTGTCTTGCTGCTAAATTATTAGGCTGTTGTTTTGAAAGTCTAGTTTGTCTTTTATTGTCTTCTGTTACTTTTTAAAATTATTTTTAAATTTGTTTTTCTTGTGTTACATTTTTGGCTGCATTCACCAGACCCACTGTGCAGCAGCGATGACCCCGGCCAGGAGTAAATAAGGAGCACAGGCAAAGTTAGTTAAAGAAAGCACTGACCGTGTTTCGTTTTTTACACTAATTTAATATTTTGATTCATAATAATGTATTGATTATTATTTCATAGAACTAGGGGTTTCATTTACCTTTTATATGTATTTCAAATGTGCCACCCTTCTCTGAGTTTGTGCTCCAGCCTTGCCACCCTGTCCAAACTCTACTAGGTCTGCCCCTGCTTGTTTGTCACTACTGTTGACTGTGAGACAAACCAGCTTTTAAACTGGAGTGGACTCAGTGTTTTTCTAAAACACATGGACAAGTATCTGACCTGTAAGCTAATTTGAGCCCAGAGGACATGGCTTCTTTTTTTAGACTCAGTGAGTTTTAAAAGAATGTTTATAAGAATGTTACTGGATGCTCATAAAGTTGAGATACACCGGAGGGACTGAACTGAGGGAGAGAAGGATGAACTGAATCAGAGAATCAAGGAACAATCTAGGAAACATCAGGTCTGTTATATGGAAAATAATATGCCTGGATTTAATAATGTGGATGTTTTTTGCACAAAAGGACAAGAGTAAAAATCACCTTGTTTAAGGTAAAACAGGTAAAACATGTTCATGTTTGTTGATATTGATGGCTAATTTGCTGTTGTTAACAAGAGGCAGACTGCATTATATCAATAAGTGTTGGTAGCTGTCAGTCATGATTAAGTTTGAAATATGGCAATGTGGCACAGCAGCAGCTGTGGATGACTGGAGTGTTTACATGTTATTGAGTTCGGTTCATTTTCGCAGGAGAGAAAACTGTCAAATTTCACCATCAGTCTTGTCTGATACAGCTTTGGACGATGCAATACAAATGATTTTTTTTTTCCTCCAAAACAACAGGAAATACATTTTTTAAGGCAGAATGCTTTTTTGTCGTTGTCTTTTACCCATCTGCTCACCAGCAACAGTTATGTGAATATGGACAGCAGAAACTGGTTAAACAAGAAAATCACTTTAAATGAATGTTGTGAATCTTAAGGATCAGGGTGCAACAACTGCAGCAGCTCCTCACATCATATAGATGAACAAATTCATTTCTGCCCAAATTCTACCTAAAATGTAAATGAAATAAAGCAAATAGGATTTTAATGTATAATGAAAGCTTCTAAACCTTCACAGGAAAATGGAAAAAACAGACCCTTTATGGGGTGGTGGGGGTCTGTAAATAGTTCTGATTACATCTGTTACATCAGGCATCAGAGTCCAAGTCAAATTTTATTTATATAGTCCAGTATCATGTCATGAAATTATCACCATGAAAATTAGAATTGGACCAGAGAAACCAAAAGCTGAGACTCAGCATCAAGACAGAGAAGAACTGAAAGCTGCTGATAATAAAACCATTAATAATTATAATTAAAAATGGCACCATTACTGCTGTCTGCACATCCACAAATGATCATGAGGCCTTATTTAGATTTAGATGAAATATAATTAGGTTTGCACATAATAGTTTTAGCCATACTGTAGGCAAACATCTGTATAGTACCATATCACACACACAACTAAAGTGAACAGGATGCCAATTACTGCTCCACCCCAATGAAAGTATTAATGTCAGTGTGACCACCCCTATGAAAACTGTCCAGCACCCGGGTTTGTGGTCAAATTAATGTCAGCGTGTTTAGTTTTTTTTTTTATAGACATTTTACAGACACTGCTACGCCATACAATGGTATTTTATACAAGACTGTGACAGTTTGGAGAATGTCCATGCAGTCTCAAAATGACAATACTGCTGTGCATAAAGTAAGGTTCATAAAGAAATGGTTTTAACAATACGGCATTGACGGGTCCATTTTCACAGCCCTAACCTTAACCCCAACTAGCGCCTTTGGAAAAAAATTGATTTCTGAAAGCCTCATCACCCAACCTCAGTGTCAGACATCACTAATATTCTTGTGAGCAAATGCTAAGAAAGTGGCTATGGCCCTGCTCATCAGTGCACATGTACTTTATAAAAGGAATATTTCTCATTAGTTGCATTTTTTTTCCTTCTAAATCCTGAATCAATTCAGCTCTGTGATTTACCATCTCTGTATAGTCTGGTGGTTCCTTTGGCTGCTGTTCACATCTTAATCCTGCTTGTGTTATACTGCAGCACAGGAGTTCAACAAGAGTTCAGGGGAAGGCAAGAGTAGGTTTCATGGTGTGATTCACTCTATAATCAACTTTTTATCATCAGTGGAAATATTGGCTGTGAAGGACGAAGTGGAGGATGATTCCAAACATCTTATGAGCCATCAGTCCTTTGGGGAACAGATCCACCAGTTGTAACCGAACAGCCAAGATTGTTACCACAAGCAGGGCATCACACCACCCTGTGTGAAACCGAGTGTGTGAGTGTAGAGGGGTGAATTCAGCATGTTGGTACGAGTGCACCTTTGTGTGTCTGTGGTTGTGTGTGTGTGTGTGTGTGTGTGTGTGTGAGCAAGAGAGGAAGAGAGAGGAGAAGCATGACCTACATTTGGCAAAGCTCATCGTATGAGCATGAAACTGCCTAACATCACCCCAAAGCTCCTCAGCACAGAGCCACACGATTGGCTGCTTTCAGCTCCAGCCTGACAACAGTACTGGCATCACCCAGGGGGAGGGGGAAGGGAGAGGGAGAAAGCAAGAGAGAGAGCAAGAGAGACAAGAAGACATGGGTTGGAGGCATATACATTAAATCCAAAAGAGGAAAAAATACAAAGAGGTGATGGGATAAAACAGAAAAAAAAGCACGAGAGCAAGGACAACCCTCTAATTATTGACAGTGATACTTACTCTATAAAGGTGTGGGTGTGTGCACACCCTTGTATGTATGGGGCCAAAAATATGTTCCTATATGGCTGCAATATGAAGAATCGCCACTCATTTGGAGACAAAAAGCTGCTCTCCACAACATAAGCTGCTCAATTTTATGGTAGAGGTAGTGAGCGACTCTAGGGCATGGCAGTGATGGCCTGACAGTCCATCACTTTCGTCCAGACCTAAAAACTTTTCAACAACTGATTCATGGATTGCCATGACATTCTGTATAAACATTGGTTTCCTGAAGATGAATTTCAATGACTTTGATAAACCTCTGATTGTTCCTTTAGTTCTATAACATGAGATTCACATTTATGGTTTTGAAATGTCTCAATAATCATTGTATGGGTTGCCATGACATTTGGTACAAATACTCACGTCCTCTTTAGGATGAACTGTAATTACTATTCACCTGGTGTCGTCATCAAGTCAAATTTTCAATTTGTCCATACCTTGATTTTTGACTAAATACAGTATTTGGAAGCAATGATAGTTCCATCAGCCTCAGCTTTATTTTTAGCTTAGAACTAATACATGCTAAACTAAAAAGGTGAGCGTGGTAAATATCAGCTCACTGTGAGCATGCTAATAAACAGGCATCAGCATTAAGCTCAAAGTTCCATGTTGCTTAATACAGCCTCAGAGCAACTAGCATTGTTCTAAGCTCTTAGTCTTGTTTTGTTAAGGTAAGGATTAAGTTTCAGTTCATGTAAGGCTAAGGGTTGGGGGTGGGCATATTGTGATTATGGCCAAGGTTAAGTTTCCAGGGAATTAATGCAAGTCAGTGTAATGATCTTCTAAGTGACAAAGTTGAGCTTTTGAATGTGCACATTCCACATTTGTGTGTAGATGCTGAGTTTGTTTTCTTTGGTCATGTGAGCTGTCACAGTAGATCTGTAGCACTGCACCTCCAAAGCTGACACACGCACACCGACACATACACACTCCCTCTCAGTGTCCCACTGTCTTTTTTTCCTCCACCCCCACCCCCCACCTCCCTTTCTCTTTCCCCGAGATCCCCGGGCAGAAAGCATTATGGGAATCACTCTGGCACGGCTCTTACTCTTCACAGCTTTAATCTTTAAGTTGTTTCCATAGAAACAACTATGTTCACTCAGTTGATAACTGTTGGATGTCTAAAACGACAGAAGAATGTCCTCACCCAACAATACACCTTCCCCGCAACCCAGCAACAGAGGAATGGCTTAGTCACTGTCTGACTCATTGATCTATCGATTAGAAATAATGAAGAGTCAGTATTGATGATGGCAGGCACACAACACCAAAATAATTGCATCCAGTTGAGTATTATCTACCATTCACTACATATTATATTGTGTCACCACAGCTATAAGTTGCTGGTTTTGGTGCATAGATATTTTTTAAGGAAAGCAAACAAAAGCAGATAAATCAATCAGCAGCCAATAGCGATATCACAACTCACCTACATACATGAGACAAGGTAAGTGTTAGGTGGTGTGTAGTGAACTCGCAGCCTAGCTTGGGGTATTTCAGCCTGAGATGGCCATGGTAGAACCCCACCTGTCATCAGGTACAGGATTTTGGTGTTTCCTCAGAAGTGCTTTCCTCTTCCTTACCTTCACCATCTGTTTCTGTCTCTCTCTTTGTCAGGCTCACAGATGTGACACAGGGGCACACTGTAACATACTACTGTAAATATGTGCTTTTAATTTGAAAGAGTGGATTCAAAATAAAGCACATACAAAAAATAATTGTCTTTAAAGACACTCGCACACACAGATGTGCAAATACCTGCGCACACACACATACAATGACCAGGGGATAGAAGACTTCCTCAAGCACCCGCACAGCAGGAGATCACCCCCTCCCTGCATATGTGCTGGTTTCCATGGAGACACGCAGTTAAAAATAACATGGGCGATGGCTTGTCTTGTGCCATTTCACCATCATGGCTGAAGCATTTACAAACACACACACACACAGGCAGAATAATAAGTCTGTTTGACAAACACCCAGAGAACATTATGAAAACACACACACACACACCCCACACACACACAGCCACCCTCATTACTGGCATGATAGTGGCATGCATTCCCACCCTACTGCCACTTGTCTGTAGAGGGGTGATATCAGAAATAAAAACAGACACCTGCAGTTGTGCAGTAAACTTTACTGTTCCATGACAGGATGTAAAGTTCTACTAAAGCTGCATTGATAACATTTGCTGTCTACATCATGATGTAAAGTTAATATGATGAACTTGGTAGCAAACTGTTACATAGTTACTCATCCAGCAGACACATAGCGACATTAACATTCATTTGAAGTCATGTTTCTGGAAAGCTGACAAATGGAAGCCCACTACTGACTTTTCTTTAGCTCAGATTTTTGTCTCCACTCCTGAATGAAATGCATGGCTTCTTAGCTGTTAACTATGTCCAGTAGCTTTAGTCAGTAACTGTGCCTGCTGATAATGTTAAAGACAAAGCTAATGCCTGTTGATCTGTCCCACAGGTACTATATACAGATATGTTTTCAAATGACCAAAAGGAATCACACATTCAGAGTAGTGTCAAAAACAGTCTCACACCAGAAGCCGCCATTTAGAGTCCGAAACCCTGAAAGGGTAGTCACAATAAAACCAGCTAGGCTACAGCATCAGCCTAAACATCACTGAGCAGTCAGGGGATGAGATTCAACAGATATGTGGACTGAAGCGTTTTTAAGCGAGTTAGAATCAGAGAGAACCATAGGATTTGTCTGTCATGTTCCAGCTGCTACCCACAGAAATCCACGTTAAGCAAATTCATTCTGATTTGTCTGCATGTTTCCAACCTAATACACTGCTAAAACAAGATACAAGCATTTCTACTGACCAGTTAGAATAGGACAAAAGTTTTTCCTGTAGTTTACACTATTATTCTGGCCATATTTTCCTCCATGATTACTACCTCTTTATTAACAATGCTGCAATATTAATGAGGACCGGGGAAATAAAGAATCCTCAAGAAGCTTGAGTGAGGAGCAGAGACCCTACAACAACATGAGCTAATAAAACACTGTTCTCCTGCTGCTGCTTTTGTCAGCAACTGTCTCTCTACTGGCACAAATGTATTATGGGATTTTGGCTTGTGCCTCACATTCATGTGCAAAATACACAGGTTTTAAACTCTTCATCTCCAGACAGCTACAAAATACACTCAGCCACATGTCTAATACAACAGTTCTAAAACAAATCCTCCCTTCATGAAGGTGACAATGTTCAAACTGTTGTAGAGGTTCAACTATATGATTCAACTATATGGTCATCCTCGAAGATGTAGTTTAAATGTTCTGTATTATACAGAGATTTAGCCTTACTGATATAGATGGGGTGGACAAAATAATAGAAACCGTACAACCCAAAAGCATATGCACTACAGGCTCTCTGTAGTGCACATGCTGTGCCACTAAGGGGCGGTAGTGTAACACTTTCAGTAGAATTCATATTGGGCAAACAGTGTGTGTGCCAAGCGGAGAAATAATCCCTTGAACATTTAACCTGGTGTTAGATTGCTGACATTTTCTATGGTCTGTCATGCTCACTGTGACATGATGGGTGCTATACATAAGATTTTTGGCTTTGTCATATTCTGACAATCACCTCTGCTAGCCATCACAGACAGGCCTCAAACCCTTATAAAAATGTGCACATGGTCACACACAGTTTTTATAACATGAATGTTATGCAGGTCAGAGGGTCAAAACAAGGGGCTGAGGAGGAGGGAAGCTGAACAACAGGGCAGGTGTCCAGCTGGGGAAAGAGGGAAAGGGATATGATTTTTGTATTTTGTGAGGAAGAAGAATAGCGGCAATCATATGGAGACAAATACTGAGAGATTCAGAAAATACAGATGTTTTATATATATTAATTTACTACGACACTACTTTGGTTGTTTATAACCACCAAACCAAGACAGATCAACATAAATATAAAAGGACAACAGATCATTATAGTTGATTCCTACATAAAAACAAGTCTGTAAAAGTGTGCTTTAAGTGTCTTAAAAGATAATGCTGATTAAGTGATTCAGCCTAAGCTCCTCAGGCAGAACAAGCCATTAGGGCCCTTTCAAAGAAGCTCAGGTTACAATGTAGTTCACATGTGGTTGATCTGGGCTTGAACTTTCACAGACCACTCAATACAACAGCTGACAAATAACCCCTGGAATGACAAGCTGTTAAAGGCCTCCCAGGAGTTTTGTCTAGGAAATCTGTTGTAAATAGCCAAAGGAAGCCACAACAAGCATCTGTACATTTAATATTTATGGCTGTGTTCTCCTGTGATTATGCTACTGCAGTGAAGTGCGTGTGCAGACGTGTGGTGGATTCACGAGTTTGGATATTTTCAGTGCGTCCATATCATGGCTAGCTATGGTGGGAGGCTCCTCAAACAGACTACCAGCTCCACCAGCTCTGCTTTAAAATACATGCATTGCTAGAGCTACTGATTACATGCTCATATACTATGTCTGTTTTCATGTGTTATGCCATTTACCTTGTAATTGCATGGGGATATTGACTTCTCTTAATCAATATAGATGAAGACCAAGTTTTGTTGAGGATACTTTGATTTATTTGCTTTTAAATTTATGGCCCACAGTTTCAGATTTCTGCATTACTGTAGTAACATCTATTAATTATTTGACTATAAAAGTAAAAGTTTTTACACCAGCACAAAGTCAGATGTTCTCTCACTCTCACACACTCTTAGACACCACTCTGACAGTAATAGAAGGATTGAGCATGTGCTACATATTCTCAGCATGTGGTGGATTAATACATTAATACTTTGTGGATGAAACCCCCTCCCACCATATATTACTCAATCATAGAAAGACTACAGTCAGAGACAGGCCATGGCCAGGCAGGAGCCTACCATCAGGCACCAGCAGACAGGGGGTGAATCTTGGGGCCAGACAGACACTGAACAGGGATGTAGCTCTAAGAGAAGCCAAAAGGAAGTGGCCACATACTTTATGGACAAAGGAGAAATATTTCTTTTCAGTGACAGTGTTGGGTCAGCAGAAGGAAGGAAAGAGCAAGGACAGCAAATGGGTGGGGGAATGTTTCTGCAAATGTTTCTAGTCTGGATGTCTGGATGGATGGGAATGTTTATAAAAAGGTCTGCAGGAGTAGATAAATTCATGTTACTGAGAGACAGATGACAAGGACCCGCAGGAGAGAGGAAGGAAGGAGCCACAGAAAAACAAAATCGAGGAGAAGAGACAACTGCTGACCATGAGTTTGACTCATCTCATTCCAGGTTGCATCCCTGTGCAGTCCAAAAGTACAGTCACTGTGATTCCTTAAATCCCGTTATCACCATTTTTGATCCTGGTATCATTGTACTAAACGTATTCCCAATTATCAATAAGATTATAACTCATCACTGTGCATGCACACTACAGAGTTGTGGGCATGAAATTGTTTTAACAACTCGAGAAGTGTCTGTGAGGACAAGTGTTCAACCCAATCCCAAACTTTCAGAAGGCTGAATTGGAAAATTCTGTATGAAATGATGCTCAAGTCATCAAGAAAATCATTGCATGAATAATCAGTGTGTATACATAGTTTATTGGTTATTCATACATGACAGAGAATCCATCCAAAACTGTTAGCAGGTTTTATTTTTATATGTGATGAAAAGAGGCCTCTCTTCAGAACATTATACTAAGCGGACCCAGTGTACTGAATGTTCAACATGTCAAATGTTTAGGTGTGATTGTGGATAGCACTCTAAACCAAATGAGAACAAATTCTGCCAAACTGTACAGTACAGGCACTCAACATATTGTCCCACTTTTTATATTGTACCACAACTTGGTCTCACACAACTAGGACACTTCTACTGCTGGTTCATAGTCTACATAAGCAAGTGCTGAAAACAATGGATTTAAAAAAAAAAAAAAACATTTTTATAATATCAATCAAAAGTATAATGTTATTGGTGACTGTTGTCCAGAGACTGCAAAGGAAAATTAGCTTCATGGCATCTGGTACAATAAAGGTATTGTGCATTATCCACATGAAATAAACAGAAAGAAAGAAATTCACCAATAAGTTTTAATAACCAAATCACCTATAGTGCAATTTGGTTACAAAAATGGCAATAATTTGCTCCTGTACACAACTGCACAAGAATATGTTAAAACTTTTTTAGTGTTCTAACTACAAATTGAATTTACAGTATTTGGGTTTTGAACTGTTAATGACATTTGAAGATGACTGTATTCTGGGAACTGAAGTAGACTACTCTGTGCCAAACCAATTGATCAGTTAATCACGAAAATAATCCATACATTTTGTCAAACATGAAAATAATTGTTCGATGCAAACAGAATACAAGCGATTCACATTATACATGACATTGTCAGAGTGTGAAATAAGAGCATTTTGACAGAGCTAGTTAAGGTGTGTGTGTGTGTGTGTGTTGGGAGGTGATTACACAAAATGTTAAAAGTGTAAGTGAAATGTATAATATTAACTAGAAAAATCTTAATTAGGGAGGCAATGTAAAACCATAGGGCCTGAAAATGACTGTTTTGTTACTGCAAGAGCAAGAACAAAACACTGGCTGGAACTACCTGCTGATATCAGTGTTAAAAATGACTACTACTGATGGTGCATGGTGTGACTGCTCAGCCATGGTAAGTCCACTAACAGTGCCTAGTTTTTCCTCTGCAGAGCTGGGCAGTTATAGTGTTTCTTATATAACAGCCGTCTCCTATGACAAGAATCTGCAGCTACTGCCATAGGGAGTGTGCTGCCTGACCCAGAAACACCCTAATGACTTACTCACATCTGGACCAGAGAGAGAATCATATACTGTGGCTGTACCAGAAAAAGCGCAATATTAAAGCACTGACATGCAGAGAGATTTTACATGACTCTGATTTGTTTTTTCTTTTGTTAATACTACAGAGTGTCCCCTGTTCAAAACAAAGGAGCCGGAGCCATTCACTGGCTTACTATGGTCTGCTCCCAACCTTCATAACAAGATGGACTCTTCTAGCTATGATTTATTATAGTTCTTTTTTTGCATCTATTTTTCTCATTCTTGCCTAAAAGAAGGCAGATCTTAAAAACCATAAAGCATACTTCAGTCAAGCATTCCAACTGTGCTTAAAAAATTTTTTTTATGTACTGTATGGGTAATAAAAATTAGACTCATGAGCCAGATGAGCCCAAAATTGCCATATAATATTAAAGCCATCATTTTAAACCTTTGCATTGATAGGCAGTTAATTAATTGAGAGTAGTAGAAGATGACTTGCAGGAGAAAAGTACTTATAAGTCCTGGTGACTGCCTGATCAGTCAGGCTGCTCCCAGCAGTGACAGCATGTTCTGCCTTGATTAAAATTTATAAGAAGCATATTTATAGTGAATATGATTAGACTATATGTTACCAGTGTTTTCTTTTTACCCTGTGAGTTGCTGCATTACACTATTTTTCATATTGCTGTGCATTTCTCTGTTGCATAGTGTTTGATGCTTTTTTACTGTACTTCCTGGTGCTGTTGGATGCAAGTCCTGATGAAGACACTGCAAGCCGCTGACACTGCACTTGCAGATTTCAGGATGAAGGAAAACACAGTTGGAGAAATACAGTAAAAAAATGAGGGAAGATGGGTAGAAGACAGAAAGAGAGCAAGACAGACTGAGGCCCAATTCCAGTGTCCTCCCTAAGGTCTTGAGCCCTAGATGTCAGGTTTGCCCAGCTACACCTTCCTCTCTTCTTTTTCCTCACACTAGCCTAGCCCTTGCACTGAATACACTATTCAACACACCTGCCCCGCTTCCCTGATTACTCACCAGCTGCACCTCATTAGTCTCCTCCATACTTATACACTGTTCACCAGTCACTCCCCTGCCAGTTCTTTCTCTGTCTTCAGGCCAGTGGTTGTTATGTTGTTTTATCAAGTTTATGCTAAGATTGTCTTTGTTCTCTCTAGTCCTTGTTAGCACCCTAGTCGTTATCTTGCCCTGCCGTTTCTAGTGTCTTCTTCCTCTTCGGCCCTCTCCTCTGGACCCCCCTGGATTTAATCTACACCACCAGCCACCGCTTCCCAGGTCGATGCACAGTCTCCCTTACCCAGTTTATCCCTGCTCTTCTGTCTACAGCCATCATCACCTCCACCTCGACCAGCCCAGGAGTGACCTCTGCGTCCGCAGCCCGGTACATCATCATCCACCATACCACTGACTGTTTTTCTGCTGCTGCTGATTGACACCCAGTCATCTACCTCATTACTCCTCCTGTATATATGTCACTTACCTTCACTGTAAATAAACCTCACTGCTTGCACTGAAGCCAGCCACCTGGGTCTGCTTTTTATCTGCTCGCTCACTCTGTGTTCGAGCGCACCCTAACACTAGACTCTCAAAGACTTTAGTGATGTCACCTGTAAGTGATTGAGTGCATGAGTCTGCTAGCGCTGGAAACTGTATAAATAGGAACTGGATAGCACTTTGTGACTTAGCCTATCACATCACCATAACGCCAAAAACAAAACCATGGTTCACACACACCATTGTGGGTTTAGAGCTTTTTATTTTACAGTTTTTTTAAAATTTCCTCCTGGTCAAGCCACTACAGGGACCGACTGGCTGGTTTCAACGTGATCCAGGCTCTTGCCATACAGAGTGGACATGGGGCAATTGTCAAGTACTTAATCAATTTAATAATGTTTTTGTTGAAACAGCACCATTAAACAAAAAAGAAAAATAGTTGAATGACATGCGTAATGTAGGAAGTTTATGTTTAAGTTAGTTTTTAGCAGATGCTCGTCCAAAGCAACACACAAAAATGAAATATCACCTAACATAATGATTGCTTACCATTTGTCGTCTTTATTTTTCTCATCTCTGTTTTATGGCTTTTTTTTATTTTTTTTACTTTTTTCCACTTCCAGTCCAGTGGGCTAATCCCATGTTTAACATCACAGCGCAATGAACTGTGGGGAAATCCCTCAGGTAAAGTCTGCAGAAATGCCGACTTACAGAAAGTAAACATAAACGGCTCAAAATGAAGGTGAGAGAGAGCCCCCATGCACTTGACAGTTTCACAGTGGGACAGCCCTGAACCCTCATCAACTTAGTGGGAATGTGCCTCAGAGTCTGTGTGTGGACCCTGGGACTGGGGCCGACGGTGCTTTAAACTGAGTGTGCATGTGTACTCAGTCAAAAGAATTAAATGTTTGTCTAAAAATGTTATTACACTTATAATATATACTTTAATAATCTTTATCTGCCTGAATGTAAAGTCCAATATCTTTGGTGTGTTCCTGAGCAGAACTCTAGATCCTGCTCATAACCGTTTATTTACTGGGAATAAGCTGGCTGTGCTTTTTTTTTTACCTTGTAGGGGCTTTGTTTGTTTATTCTCGGCCGAGCATTGCTGCTGTGATCTCACTGATTTAATTGCAAGCATATTTAAGCCTTGATGAGCAATGAAAGGTTGCCTGGCCACTGAAGTACAGTGTGGCTTTCAAGGACACAATTGGATTTTGAATTCTGAGATAAAAGAGGAGAAATAGGATTCATTATAAAAGCTAAAGGGGCTCCGAGAGCAGATAAGAGAGATGGATATTCAGTCCTTTCTGTCTCACCTTCTCTGAAAAATCTGTCATTTTAATTTTTGGAAATGTAACATGTACATCATTCGTGGTAGAAGGAATTTTGAGTTTTCTGACTAGAGGATTTGACAGTAATAAATATGGTGGACCATGAGAAATTTACTGTTGCCTGCTAGTGTATAAAGGGAGAGCAGTAGTTTTAGCTGTGACCTATTGGCATGTCATGGCCTTGTCTCAGGATTATGATACTATTCATATATCAACTTATTATTATTTCCTCTTATTTTATCTATTTTGATTTGCTTTAATGTGAAGCCTCTGCCTGTTGGTAGTAAATTGTAAAACATAGCCTGGATGTCAGCCTATCACAGTTTTCTTTCAAGGCTGTTTTCTCTCTCTAATGCACGCATCTTCTTCAAGCACCTATTTCGTATCACGCAAAATTGGTTAGCGTGTTTCTTGCTGTGTGTGCGAATGTCATTTACAACAACTGCAGTCAATGCATTCATGACATGAGGAATGCTTCGACTTATAAGTTAGAGAGAAACTGAGAACAGTTTGAGGCAGAGAGGCCTGCAGACTTGAGAAACCGGTGATAGTGTCGCACACATCAATCACCAAAATCTAGCACTTGGTCCTGGACTATCAGTTCACTCTTTCTACACAGAACGCATCTCCCCTTTGTTGCGCCTTTGATACTACCTCCCAAAGCAGACCAGAAGCAGAACAAAAATGGCCTGCCATTCCAGCTTGGTGCCTTACACACAGAAAATGAGATGGGATAAAGGCGCACCAATACCACGTCAAAAGGGAGTGTGTAAGGGGCTCCAGACACCTGGGGTCCTGAAAGTCATAGTTTATGTCAGTGATTTGTCTAATTTCATTTTGTTTGGGAATATGCACCACTACAGCACAATATCAGTGAAAGGCCTCAAAGTGGAAAGTACATAATTGCCTCAACTTCACTGCCATTATTTATGTTGCAACCACACACTGTCTTTCTACAGTAAGTATGTGTTGGATCCAATACCCATCAAACTAACCCACAGTTTACCTGGGGGCAGGTAGTTTTCCCAACACATGAGTCCTGCATGATTTCTGAGACAAAAGAAAAAATAAATATTGTCATATGCAATGTTGTGTTCTCTGTACTTGAGTTCCTGAAGGTAACAGACGACATACAAGGTCTAAAGAAATCATTAAGAATAGGGGATGACTTGGCTTCACTGTTCATTTTTGACCAAAGTCTGCTGATTGGTTGCATGATCATGGGGTTGAGGTTGGTGTATGAAATTAAATATATGCTCACCCTTTCACCAATTAAAATGATGAAGATTGGAACAATGGCAAGACTAAATCTGCTTATCACACAGGCAAAAAGTTCTCACCCACTCACACAAAAATAACATCTTAAAATGCACTCCAAGTCAAAGATACATGTACAGTACAGACATACTGTATGTATTCATAAACTTTCTTAATGTGCAGAGTAGCTGTGGTCTTTTTGTGCAAAAGGCATCAGAAACTCCATTTAATATTTTGTCTCTTCTCTCATCTTAGCGGTGTCAAACCTTGATATAGAGAGTAAGCTGTCAGTTCACTATCAGGCTCCATGGCACCAGCAACACAACGTGTTTCATCCTTGCACCCGACCACCATGTCTAGAGGAGCTGCACAGAAATGCTCAGCTCAGTCTCAGAGCCCTGCACCGAGGTGAGGGAGGCTGAACCAGTCTGCACAGTCGGATTAGGTTGTGTACAAAATGCATGGATTGTGAGTTTTCATGTGTGTGTTTGGTTTCACAGACGAACAACAGCACCAGCGGTCCACAAGTCGTGAGAGAAACAGGGTGACCATCTCTATTTCAGTGGCACCCCCTATGCCCACTTTCCCTTCACCACACACCATCCGCCGGCAACAGAGGAGTCGCTTGGCACGAGCGGTAAGGACAACACACTGTGCACAAGTCAAAATACATTTCTCAAAGTCAAGCAATTAGTAGACATTTAACCAGAAATACAGTAGTTTACTTTAAAAGACATTAAGTAATACAGTATCACTGTATCATGCAGTAAATTCTGAGCTTACGTGATGCATGTGACAAATCTGGCCAATATGATGCAGTCACAAAAATGTCAAACATGTAAACACAGCCAACTTTAATCACAGTCACCACTGAGCAACTGGACACTTGCACATTGATGTCTGGGACAGTGAGGAAGACAAAGCCACATCCAGACGAATATCAGAGAAACATGTTTCTCTAATTCAGTTTATATTTTTGTACGGGTTCACACCTCTAATTCTTATTGTGTTACAATAAACTGACATCATTCTGATGTTGCCATGCAGCAAGAGAGAGCAGAGAGAGAACGTGAGTTAGACTATCAACCCAAGAAGGTAAAAACAGAAATGTGTCTGTCTGTTGATGTACGTGCCTGCTGTATATGTTGTCTGCAGTTTCATCTTATATTTTACAACAAAACTACATTGGATTCCAATAAAAACATTTTTTCTTTCACTATGTTGTTGTATTTGTACCTGTAAATCAGTACATAGTGTGTATGTATAGTCTTTTTTTTTTATAATATAAAACATACAATTTTTTTTTCTTTAATCTCCTGAAGGAGAGGGCTGTGAGAGAAACAGACAACAAGACCATACAGAAAAAAGTAAGAAATTCGGTGTGGTTAGAATTTTTTTCCAACAATTTCACTAGTGGAAGACTGTTTACTAGTTTTAAACACACTACAATAACTGTATGCATGTGTTCCTTCTGCCACAGGAGAGGCCAGTGAGAGAAGTAGATATTCAAATCATCCAAAGAAAGGTAAGAAAAATGATCGAAGTATACCAGACTTCTACTGCCAAATATTTTAACTTGATAATGTAGTTATTCAAAAGTATAATGAATTAGGGAATATTTTTTAATGTCAACACATTTAAAAAAAATTTAAGATGTTAGTCTGTGTCATTCACTCATCTTTTGACCTTCTTTTAATTTTTTTAATTTGAAATTATTAAACCTTTTGAATGAGTCATCTCATTTGTACTGTTTTTTGTTATATTTTGCTTTCATAGTTTGAGTGCTTTTACTCACTTCACCCTACTGAAGGTTGCATCTTCATTCCATGGAACAGAAAGGTATAAAGCATTTGCGTTGCTTTAATGATGTTTATCTGCTTATCACATTCCTTTATCAGATGTTCATTTTTTTATTTACTTATTGAAAGTTTCATTCAGCATGGCCTTTGGTAGGTTATGGTTTTGCCATTACATATCTAAAGATGTTAGAGAAATGGCAAAACAGTGGTTATTTCATTTTATACATCACCACCGCAAATAACTTTTTTAGTCTGTCCAGCTAAGTAATGTTTTAAAACTTAGGATTGAATCAGCTCCTACCATTTGTATGACGTCTTATGTCTTCCAGGCTACCTCGACAGGGGAAGGCGAAGGCGGTGAAGTCTTGGGAGGCCACAGAGCCAATGCTTCAGCCCCCAATGCCTCCTCAACCCAGGATCAACAGAAAAACTGGTCCAAGGAAAACCTCCCACCATCAAATGAGAAGACAACTGCTGACTCTCATGCCATCTCCTCCTGCATCATCCCCATCAACGTCACAGGTAAAAGAAAGAAGAAAAACAGAAACATTAAGCGTAATGTTAGGTTTGGTGAGATCAAGTGCAACAGTGCCAACATTTGACCATACAATAACTGTTCCCAAATCAGGATTCAAACCCAGACTGCCTGCATAAAAGACAGGAATCCTAAATCAGTAGACCATATGGGAAGATAATAAAATTACTAGAAATAAACCAAGATGTGAGAATTACACTTGGGAAGTATTGCTAACCTCTAGCATGCTAAAGGCTATGGCTTCCATGTTGTTATTACAGGAGTTGGGTTTGACAGGGAAGCAAGTGTTCGTTGCTCTCTGGTCCATTCTCAGTCGGTTCTTCAGAGGAGAAGAAAGCTGAGGAGGAGGAAGACTATTACAGGAATACCCAAAAGAGTTCATCAGGACATGGGTATGTTATAGAGCAAATCTTTTGGAAAATGGTTATTGTACTGCAAGGGTCTTACAGTTTTCCTCAATAGCTTTGTCTCCTTTCTTAAAACGTCACTGGCCTTTTCAAAGCTTAACATGCACAGCACAACACTAGTTAATTAGCAAGATGATTTTACCTCACCCAAAACCTTTAGTTTAGGTTTTGAAAGTAAATCCTTGTATCAATTAATAATTTAACCCTGTCGAAATAAAATGCTCCTTTTTCCACGTTGTCAAAACATTTTGCTATTTTGTTAGTGGGACAACGGAGCACATACACTTGAAGTTATATGTGCAAACTGTCATGGTTTTTGTGGAAGCAAACCCAATTGCAGACAGAAAGAGAGCTGAACTATGATTTATAATAAACCAGAATGATGGTACAGAGCAGGAAGACACTACAGCCTAGGTCTGTAGGCCTCAAAACAGATCAAAGCAGGACTAACATTTGACTAAACACCGGTAAAGTAAAGGAACACAAAAGACTAAGGCAGGGCTCAACGTTCCCATGTAAGAACACAGCACAGAAAAACAAGAAAAAAAACTAGAAAGTAAAACTAATACTGACAAATTAAATGCAAGGGCATAAACTCCAAGACCATGAATTACAGAAAAGCACTTACTGTAAAAACTGTTACTGGAAGTTAATACAAACAGACAAGAGAAAAAGGCAGAAGATAGAGAGAGCACTTAGATAGATATAAGAGCACAGCACATCAGCCAGAACCCAAGGGAAAAAGAGTCCTAAATTGGTGTCCACAAGCAAAATGAGGAAAAAACATAAACTCACAGAGCATGAATGCTGCACTTGTACACAGGTGAATCATGAGACAGTTCTTCATAGGCCAGTCTCTGACAGAGAACTGGCAATGACAAGGTGAGGTGAGCGTAAAGGTCTAGGGAAACGATGAGAAACACATGTAAGTAATTAAGGTCAATCATTGGCTAAAGCTGGGGAAGATGAGTGTAGGATGGGACAGAGGAAATAAAAGTCCAAAACAGGAAGTTTTTGCCTGAGATTGTGACAAAAAAACTTTACTTTCTCAAAATATGTAAATTCAACACAGTACAACTGAGGTATACTGTAAAGCAAAGGGAAATAAAATAACTAACAAATGGGTATGTATAGCAACAGAGCATCGTGCCAGTCCTATCTGTCTGGTCTCAGATTTTCATCCACCTCATACATGATACCCTCCCTAGCAATACAACAGGAGAACAATCACCTGGTGCGCTGTATCTATCCCCTGCTTGCTTCTGCTGTGATGCTGTCACATGCAGCATTCATGACATCAAACAGTGGTCTGCTGGTCTACAAGCAAATACTTTACACCTTCAGGTAAAAAAAAATCCTCAAATGGATTCAGCAACGTGATGTATCACAGTTGGCACTTACTCAACATCCTTGGCTGATATGAGACACTCCCCATAAGTGAAGTTCAACTTTCACATTAAAACCAATTTGTCAGTTTACAGTAGCATCATTTATAGTTTATTTGGTTACTTTTGAAAGTATTCACACCCCTTCACGTTTTGTACATTTTACTGTGTTGTTGAGGGCTTGACATTTTTTTACTGTTGCATGAACTAATGTGCATGTGGCAGTGTGAACAGTGAAATGGAATATAAGACTGTTTAACTGAGAGTCAACTAATCTATTTTCAAAAGGACATAAACAGTTGATAATTGTTCAAATTGTAGACAGCTACAATTACTACTTAATCATTTGCTGAAATGTGTTAAACAACTCCTATTTGTAAGAAAAGAGTGAGATATGCAAAAGAAACTAAATGGGGTATTGGTTTGAAAACTTTAATTGGGTCATTGGGAAATTGAGGCTGGGGAGAAAAACTAGGAATTTGTAGCTTTGACATTAGCTGTTGGCTTTGCTAACATTTTACTATTTGAACTGCTATGATCAGAGATGACGTGTCCTCGTAACACAACAATGAGTTGATGACGGGAAGCTAAATGAGCAGCACAATCATATACTAGACAATGCATTAAATCTGTTACCCAAATTGTAATACAGCAGCTAGTTTGGGGCGTCTGTGGCTCAGGAGGTAGAGCGGATCATCTCCTAACTGGAAAATTAGCAGTTCGATTCCCATCCTGTCTGGTCCACATGTCAAAGTGTCCTTGAGCAAGACACTGAACCCCTAGTTGCTCATGGTGATGACACTGGTGCATGAATGTGGGAGTACAAATGGTTGAATGGCCAAATAGTGTGAAAGTGCTTTAAGTGTGCTGCAATGCACAGAAAAGTGCTGTATAAGTTATTATTATTATTACTTAGGGGCCACCTCCTGGATCAACTCTGAGATATGTATCTATAGGTATGCATGCATGCTGTTTTACAAGCAATGGGCAGTTGTCAAGTATATTTCAGATTCTTTTACATTTGTTTACACATCCAAATAATATAGCTTTAATAAAATGGGTCAGCTGTGTATTTATTTACAGTCTGATGCGTAAAACATTACCATTATCTGTAGGACTAATGGCCAAAGCAACAAAAACAAGATTAGGTAATAAAAAACAGGTTTATACATGATATTTCTGACACTCAACATGCTTTGTCTCTTTGCATTCAGACTCAGATGAATCACCCGTAGCAAGAGAGCGCACAGTGATCATCCATGCCAACTCGCACCAACTCTCTCTCTGTCAGGAAGATCTCTCAATAAGTGGGCGCCTCCATCACACTCGTGACTCTGGCTGCCAGACGGATGATTTCCTTATAGCATGTATGTTTCTGACCATCTAAATATAAATTTGGTCCTTTATTGTAGTTCCATTTAGTCTTTACTAAAGACTAAATTACTGTGATCAGGAGTTTGCTTAATTTATCTGTTCTATCAATGACATTACAAAATGTTTGACTTTGCAGTTACTGGTTTAATTTTTTCTAGATAATGTCTGGATATGCCTTTTCACAGACAGCTGCAATTGCTAAGTTTGAACAGAACTATCATCTGAAGGCTGACAATATTATCAAACCATAATAGGTTCATCCTCAAATGAGATACACCAAATAAATTATATGTAACATATGGTTGACATCGACATGAATTAAAAATGTCTCCCTCTAGTCCCCTCTCTCTTCTGCCTTTCTCCTTCAGGTACAGCTGCTCCTTCTAGAAGACGCATCAGAGCTCAACGTAGCCATCAGGGAATTCCTGCCTCTCTGTCCCATTCAACGGGCAACATTTCTTCCCTCGGTGACCAGTCAGACCCCACCTACACCAATGCTGCAGCCCACGGCGGACGCTTGCGTTCTCGTAGCCTCCCACGAGAGGGTGGATGTCTGATGGACAGTGACGAGGATGATGATGATAATTATGATGATGATGACGAAGATGAGGAGTTGTCACCTTATGAAACAGAGGACTTTATTCCATCTGGCCCTAGTCCAAGAATGAAGATGATGATGATGAAGGATGAAGAAGAGAGCACAGATGATCAGGCAGCTCCTGAGCCACTGCAACTTGGAAGCCTAAAAAGGCTACAGCGATCCGGGGAAAGAGACAGAGGGGGTGGAGGAGGGAGCCCAGAGCATAGCTGGATGGAGAGGGGCCGTTCTCGTTTGCCCCGCAAGGCTGACATGGGTAGCTGTGAGATCTCATCAAGTTCAGATACTTTCAGTAGCCCTATTCACTCTGTGTCTACAACAGGTGTCCTAGGCACCCATGTGGACCACAAGGAGGATCACCAATCGTCAAGTGGGAACTGGAGTGGTTCCAGCTCCACTTGCCCTTCTCAGACATCTGAAACCATCCCCCCACCCTCTTCTCCACCACTGACAGGCTCATCCCACTGCGACTCAGAACTGTCACTCAACACTGTGCCTAATGCCACTGATGAGGGATTCTCCCTGGATCCTTCATACCTCTCTGACCTCAGACCCCAGGGCCAGGGCCACAGGTCAAGCTCATTTACATCCTCAGCCACAGACCAACTGGATGACGCAGGGGTCAGTACAGCCAGTGAGGGGGAGTGGACATACCCTCCAGACCAAGACCAGACTGATCCAGACCAAGACCCTGACCAGACCCAAAACCTGAGCCAAAGCCATGGTTTAGCCCAAGATTTCAGATCCACACAAGGGTCAGAAGACCAAACCTGTTTCAGTGACAAGACCAGCAACACTGATAAAGAGTCTGGCTCTCATTACCAATCTGGTACAGGGGGTTTCTACTCCTCTTCTGTGAATTTTGGGGAGTGTAATCAGAATTACAGAGGATACACGTATAACTATGCAGACCCAGGACCTGACTGTAGTCAATCCAACACTGTGCCGCCACCACTATCCCATGCAGTTTACCCTCAGCCCTTAGCTGATATCAGAGCAGGCACTATGACCGTGGGAAAGACCTGTCGTCCGCTGAGGAAACCAAAAGTCAAACCTCCACCACCCAAACGGACCTCCTCTCTGAAGGAGACCAGTACTAGTGTTGATGTTGGAACAGACACACAGGCAGATCAGGATCAACCAAAGACAGTTAGAGAACAAGAGCTTACCTTGTCTTCCACAGATATGAAGCTGGAACTTGAGCTAGAGCTTGGAGGTGCACCAGAACCATTACAGACATCTTGTCTAGTGGCAGAGCCTTTGGGAACTTGGGGAATGGGACTGGGTGAAACCATGGACATAGTAGAGCCTGTGTCTTTCAGCTCTGCAGATACACACTCATTTAAGGATGAAGGTGCTGTGCAATCTGACTATGCAGACTTGTGGCTTCACAACAATGAACTGAAGTCCAGTAATGGTGAGTACACATCTATGTCCAACTCAAGCACAGCCACGGGCACTACTGTCATGGAAGGCATCAAGTCACCAGACAGCTCTTCCTCCTCTACAGAAACCCAAACCCAGGCCCATACCCAGGCTTCAGAGGCCAGGCCAACTAGTCCATCTCTCCAACCTGGAGATTTTAAACTTGGTTCACCTGAGAAGTTGGCTGGCCTGGCCTCACCATCAAGTGGCTATTCTAGTCAATCAGAGACTCCAACATCAACTTTGCCCTCATCTTCAGCAGCATTCTTCCCAGGACCCCTGTCTCCCTCAACTGGCAAGAGAAAGCCCAAAGTGCCCGAGAGGAAATCTTCTCTCTCTTCCTTGCAGCACATCCCCAGAGATGGAGCTTCCATTTCCTCTGGCTATAAGAGAGACCCAGACTTCCCACCTCCACCTTCTCAACTTGATCTTGCTGTTCATCATGGTGGCTATGTAAGATATACACTATCCCACAGGACACACCACATACACACACTTCATCATAGCAAACACAGAGGTGCAAATGTCTTAGCCACTGGAACAAAGTTGTTGGCCCCTGAGGCATCAACTACCAACCCACCAACAAGTTCAAACTCTGCCTCATCAATTCCCAGCTCTGGTCTATTGGCGATAACTCCATCTGCTGTCCATTCAGCGCATGTCCATTCTGTTAGCCATTCTACAGATGGTCCTACCAGTGCAGACCAGGAAACAGCGAGTGGACCAGAGACAGCTACAAGACCCAAATGTCCTCCAAATAGTTCTACTCTGGCTCCACCACCTATTAGCACTAGGCCACTCCCTCCTCGCAGACCACCTCCCAGGCCCCCAGCTCATGACCACAACTCCTCCCCTGAACACTCACAGCCACCTCCCCCTGGGCGCCACCCTGATGGGCCTCCATCCTATGAAAGTCTGTTACTCAGACAGGACCGGTATGGTCCTGGAACCTTCTGGGCTATGACAGCCTTCAGAACACGAATGGATCCATCATCAGACCTCTCTGATGACAGCTCACCCTTGCATCGGCCTGTGCCACGTGCTCCCCACCCTTCGCCTGTTGATCTACACACACATATCCACTCACACACAGAGTTCAGAGGGTTCACGCACTCAGCTCATGGACACACCGAGTTTAGGGTTTTGGGGGAGCGCTCATTCTCCCAGGATGATGATGATGATGAAGATGAGGAGGAGGAAGAGGAAGAGCAGGAGAAAGAGCCACCAAGGACTGCATGTTCCAGAGGAGGCATGCGATCGGACCACCCTCCACCCCCAGCGTATGAGTTTGTTGGAGGATGCCACTCAGACTCAGGGCCATGGGCTAGTCCAGTTAAAGTGCCTGGTACCACAATAGAGACATCGCATCCTTACCTAATCAGCGATGCAAGGAAAAGGGGACTGGGAGAGCAGGAAGAAGAGGAGGAAATGACATCAGGTGCTACCAGAAGTGCCCATCAGCAGCAGACACATGAGAGCAAAGACGACTCCACCACTCCTGACACAGAGGATTACTTCAGTAAAGGTAAATTCAACACGTAGAAGTAGTACTCTTTTAGAAAGATTAGAAAAAAACAACACAGTAACATGCCGCAACTTAATTACATTAAAAATTTTGCTGATTAATCGTGTAGTAATTTTTAATTATAAACAGAAAGCAAAGTTTAAAGGATAGTTGTTTCACTTATTGTGTACTAAATGATCAGACAACCAGATGACATGTGATAGGGACATTATGTCCTGCAGATTCAACGCCCAGTGATAATTCACTCTCCCCTTTGACGGATGACACTAAAGTGGATGATGACATTATTATCACGTCACCCAACAAGACCCGTACAACTGAGGACCTGTTTGCCATGATACACAGGTGCTGTTAAATTTTGTACTGTTATGTAATTTGTTTGGTTCTCTTTTTACAGTGGTACATGTACAGTATGATTCTGCTACTTCAAAGATTTTTTTTTATTTTTTAAATGTATGTTTTCAGATCCAAAAGAAAGGTCCTGGGTCGTAAAGATTCAGGAGACTTAAACATGAAGTCTCGTCTGTGCCCAACAGCACCAGTTACTCCTGGTAATGCATCCACTGTCATTATTCCTCCAGCCCCTCCTCTCAACATCCCAGCCACCTTAGCCACTGCTGCTGGGTCACAGCGAGCTCCTGTGCCAATCTACCGCAGTGCAAAGAAATCCACCACATCCAACGAGGAGTTCAAACTCCTATTGCTGAAGAAAGGTAGCAGGTCTGATTCTAGCTATCGCATGTCAGCTATAGAGATTCTGAAGAGCCCTATCACCCCTAAAACCCCAGGGGAACCCCTTCAGGAAGGGCCCATTAGACAAGCTGAGGAGCCACCCTCTACAGTCCAAGAGTTCCCCATTGCTGGCCCGGACCCAATCCAGATACCAGGCCTTTTTCCCAGGGCCAACTCTGAAAGTTTCACCCCAAAAACCTTGCCTATGTCAGCTGCATCTCGACAGGGACGTTCTCGGATTCCTCCTGTAGCCAACAGCAGTCGCTACAGTACACGCAGCCGCCTCTACACGGCCCCCATGCAAGCCATTTCCGAAGGGGAGACAGAGAATTCAGATGGAAGCCCCCATGATGACAGGTCCTCCTAAAAACACCCGATGAGAGATGCCCTCTATTCTTAGCTGTGCCCTACATTTGAAATAGTCCCTTCTACTTTTCTAATCTTGGACAGGTGTGTCATCAAAGTCAAGAGTGTAATTCTTGTGACACACAAAATGGGACTGTTGCTAAATGCACCCAGTTTTGGCTCTACTATTGGATTTAAGTGTGTCAGACAGAGTGCTGTGAAACTGAATCATAAAGAGATGATTATGAAAACTCTGCAAATATTCCTAAATACTGTATTATCAAAAAAAAAAAAAAGAAAGAGCGAGTTCCCTCCTAGTTAAAATAACAAGACCTATTTTGATTGAACTGTCTTTTTAAAAACTTTTTTTTTAATAAAAGTGGTCCCAAATGTTTGGTAAATCATTATAAAATAGTGGAAATGGACAACATGTGTGTGCATGAACAAGCACATGCAACATCCACTGGAATTTTTACTTCTTGTGTTTTGAATGGTGTGTGTCTGATTTGCTGAGGAACTGCTTTCTTATTAAAAAAACATTTCTTATGAAATTTAATATTCTTTGAACTTATGATGCCCAAAGCATCAGCCAGATTTCTCAGTCTATACACAATATTCCTGCCAACAAACAAGGGTTGTTTCATTGTAGAATTTACTAACATCTCAACACAGCACCAACGTATCTGTTATATTTCCATATGCTGACCTGTTATAGAGAATATATCACAAAGAGCCAATCATATATTTCTTCACATAAATTATATCCAAAAAGATAACATGATGCATGTATTTTTGTAAACTTGCGCCTCAGAACATGATGATAAAGTTTCAACATGTTGCATGACTCTATATGGAAACATCCCCTGGATCCTGGTTTATGTCAACATTTTTGTGGTTCCCTTGTATTATAAGAATAATTCTTATAATCTTATTATCCTTCACTGTGAATGGTTTTAGTGACATTTGTACCACATTGCCCGTGAGCTGAGTGTCTAACAAGAAGGAGCAAGGGCTTGTGCCTAGATCCATTTGTCAATGATTGTGGCTAATTTTGGACAATCGCACAGTGGCCTTTCTCTACTAGAGGTGGTTGTAAGCAGAGTATTTATTTATAAAGTAATTCTCTGCACATATAGTACTTGGACCTGCACCATGTTCCACTAGAATTCCATCACATATGTACTTATGTAAACCCAACCTTGAAATCTAGTATGTTTAGACTGATTAAAGCTCTTCCAGCTGCAGTCTTGCTGTGCTGACTCAAAGCAATTTTAGAAATAAAACTGAGCGCAGACGGTGAAAATGCTTTAGAAGGTCCTCAATCAGTTTGACTAGAGGTTAATTTGGAAAGATTTCCAAGAACCAACCTCACTTTCGCACTTCATGATTCTTTGAGAAAAATTCTCGAAAAGAATATTCTATCTTATAATGAAATTGCATATGTATATTTGTACTGAATATAAAAAGTCATAACTATATTAAACAACAACCAGAAGATTTATAGGGAACCAACCTGAGTGTAGCAAAGAAGTCAGGTCTCACCGACAACATTACATATGAATTTTAATAATGTACACTGTTCTCCTCTTTTTGTTGCCTCTCCTTCATTTGCACTGACCCAGTAGCATTAGACAGGTGAAAGCTCAACCCAGTGGCTGGTGTATGCCATTTTGTATTACCCTGCCAACTTTATATCACAAAATCTGAAAGAGAGGAGACAAAAGGACCAAAGGACTACATAGCACCAATGTTTAAAAGTCGGCAATGCGCCCATTATATTGCTGCAGCCTTTTCTCTCTAACACTGGGGATAGAGTATTCTGTAAAAAAAAACAAAAAACATTTTCATCCTTCTGAAAAATGTTACGCATGCAGAGTGACCAGTGCGTTACAGAAGCAACCTATCATCTGTGGAAACTTTGAACTCTCACCTGCCTGCCACAGCAAACACAACATATATACTTCTTCTTACATTCAGAGACTGTACTTCAAAAGAAACCATTCACTGTATTCTGTGAATACCTCAACAAGCATATTACTGTTTTATTGTAAATGATAGATAGATAGATAGATAGATAGATAGATAGATAGATAGATAGAAAGAATAAACCACAAACGTTTGAAACTCAGTGAACCTGAATTGCAGAACTGACACTGTGTAAGATGGAGAGAGTAAAAAGCTGTGAACTAATTATTACAGAATTTTACATTCATCAAACTCATACTGCTAAAGCGCACTTGTTCCTATTCATTGTTTTGTTGTGTTTTCTATTGCATGCAATAAGTAAAGAAAAAAAGAAGAAAAGAAAAGGACACCACCATATTGTTGTTTTTTATCTGAGGGATGTCTCCATACCACAAGAAAAGAATTTGTATTTTTCATTAAAATGTCAAGTTCAGTAATGTGTTCTATAGATGTACAAACTGTCTGGATAATTCTGTTCTATATAGTCGTGATCACAAACAGGGGTTTATCTTGTACTGTATATCAACTCACTGGACAATCATACATATAAGAGACTGTAAAGAAAATGACGGGTGGGAGAATCTGAACATTTTTGGTGCTGGTCCTATTCTCGCTGGAGCTGTTGAAGTTTGGAAGTGGGAGGAATATTTTCCAGGAGAATCTGTGCTTCAGTTGAGCGTGCATATCTGCACAAGCCGCTTTGGATAAAATGTACAAATAAAATATATATATAGAAATGGGAAACACTGCATTTTTAGATCCAAAACCTAGTTTGATCTGATCAGAAAATCATTGTTTCAACATCTGACCCATAACAGATTTTTGATTTCCACAAATCAGCTTTACTAAGTAATTAAAATAAATCTGTGGTATTGACATAGCATTATATGAAAGATGCAGTGTGACTGCAAAATGCCATTTAAAAGTTTAAAAACAAGAATATTCAAAGTATTTGATAATTTGTTTAGTGTAATTTTCAGTACTGTACCTGGAATTCATGCTATCGATGTATTTAAAGACTGTTTAAAGCAGCGGATAGATGACTGACTGACACAATTTGACTAGAAAGACAAATTGTGAGGTTGTCATGCAGACCTATGTTTAGCACTCACCCAGTCCTCTCAAACCTCAGTCCTCAACAGCTTGGGAACACAACAAAACAAGAATCTATAACCTTCATAGATTATTTTTCCCAACCTGTTCTCCAGTGTCTGCATGCAATTTTCCCTAAAGGGAACCATTTTATATATTTTTTTTCAAAGGTGTACAGTATGGAATAACACTAAACAGACTTTAAATATGTGACACCTTATCAAATATTAAAACACAGATGTTAAAGACAAATTGTAACTATTTAAAAGAAGCTCCATGTTTAAAACTAGCTAGGACTTAACATATTTGAATCACTTTTGTATTTTTGTATAAACCTGTAAATATGTTTTTAAAGAAAAAAATCTTGCAAATTCTTTCTTTTGTAAAATCAATAAAAAATTAAAAATACATTTTTCTTTTCAACGTTTACACAATTATTTCCAGGTCTTTGTATATTTTGGAGCTGTGCAACACATTCAGCCTTGTACTTATTCTTTGGTGGGGGGTTACAACATTGTGAAAATTCCATTATTCTATATCTAATTCTTTTTACCAGCTCATCAGGCTCCTTAATAACTGTGCATAGTAAAAAAAAAAAAAAAAAGCCAATAAATGTGACTGCATTGAAATTAAAGGCCTTTTGTGTGACACTTCATTTCATCCCCATCAGAGACAAATGCACTGAGGGGATCTGTCCACTAGATGGCAGTGGTTTAACGTTGTCTGGTTTCAGTGAAGTTTCCGCTCTGCTGAGTCCAGCATTTATCAGAATCACATTCAGATTCATTCTGGTTGAATTGGAAATATCTTCAACATAATGACACTGCTTTCTCTATAAACCCTGAGCTTGTCTCATAATGAATTCTGAGCAACAGGATTAAATTTGAGTCCAGTCATAAAATTGAGGGCCTTAGACTTGACTTAGACTTTCCTGCTCTGAGATTTAATTTGCTTTTAGTTATAGAAAAGTATTTCTATGTGGTATTACTACTTTTAACCCTAGTAACACATCTGATTGTCCCTTCTACCACTGGACACCAGTCATATTTATGGTCTCTTGAATGATGAGAAAGCATAACTTGTTTATTTGTGGTAAATGGGACATCTTTATATTTCATTTGTATTTAGTTTAGTTTAACCTTAAGATGACCTAGACACAAATCCCATTTAAAAGCAAAAAATTAAGAGCGTCATCTACCTTAAGAGATCCATTCTCAAAGATTACATTTTGGCTGTTCTTTATTTCAGGGAGGAGAGTAACTTGATTTTAAGCAGAGTGCCTCCTTTTGAACCATTACTGGTTTGTATTAAATAAAGAGAGGACACTTTCTCCTTCAAGTTACACATAATATTGATTTAACATTTTCAATGCATAAATACTTGTTAGCATTTGGTAATACAGCTTTAAACGGGGAGAAGTGTGCTGTGAATGTAGCTCAGTTCACAACCATGAAGCAACATATAACGAGCCTGTTTATAGTGAATGCTGCTGGTGAGCTATTTGAACTGAGTGATCTTTTGAACAATGATTCCTACTATGCTGTTGCTTTCCTTAAATAAGACATTCATGACCCTTTGACCCCCAAACCCCAAGACACATTCATGCCAACACACAAAAATGAAGACATAAAGTTACATTTTTCCCTTTCTTTCTTTCTTTGCATTTATGTATTAGCTCGTTTTAGCATTTATAAATAAAAGAAAAAAAGAAAAAAAATTCCCCACTCACCCCCCACTTTGGAGTGGTCTTATTCCTTCCTTCATGCTCGGGTCCTCTACCAGAGGCCTGGGAGCTTGAGGGTCCTGCTCAGTATCTTAGCTGTTCCTAGGACTGCACTCTTCTGGACAGAGAACTCAGATGTTGTTCCTGGGATCTGTTGGAGCCACTCTCCCAGTTTGGGGGTCACAGCCCTCAATGTTCCTATTACCATGGGGACCACTTGTACCTTCACCTTCCACATCTTTTCTAGCTCTTCTTTCAGCCCTTGGTATTTCTTGAGCTTCTCGTGTTCCTTCTTCCTGATGTCACTTGGGATTGCTACATCTATCACTACGGCCTATATATATAAACTGAGGGGTCACAAGGTGATTGACAAAATGAGAGACTTTGTTTCACACTTTCTTCTAAACTTTACTTTTTCTCAAAAATTACTAAAGATTTTTCCCCCTTCATCTCTAAAAAGAAAACAAGCAAACAAACAAGAATTAAAAACCTCTTTAGTTGATTTGGTCATTACTCAAAGATATGCTTTGTTTTAAGGGGTCACATGTCAAGTCAAAGTTGGGAACACCTGGACTAGGTTAGGTAAAAAAAAACTTGTGCTAGTAGCTACTAAGTTCTTGAACACTAAGATGATGTAAACAAAAGTTTAATTTTATGAATGCATATCAAACATATTTAACAAACATCTTTTGTTGAACTTACAGTAAAAAGTTGTATATATACACATGAAATGCTGTTGAGTAATGACAAGGCATAAAAGATATTCAGAGTTGGTTGCTGTGCAGTCTTTCTATGTTGTAGTCATGGACAGAAAAATGCTAAAAACAAATTCTAAGAAACAACCCCTACTAAAACCTGAGTTTCACATTAAAGCGAGATGGCTTCAAGTATTAACTTGTTACCACTATGGGAGAGCAACAGTGTGAAATGCAGCTACAACAGACATGATTTGGTTTGAAAATGGTTCTGAAATGTTCAGAAAATTTCTGCCATGAAAAACAGATAAATACTTTAAGATGTGAATAATTACTTGGACACAACATCGTCCTGTAGGTAGTTACTTGATGGTGCACACACGCACACACACACACACACACACACACACACACACACACACACAAAACATTTCAGGCAGAAAAAAATGTGATTACACTTATGCTTGATACAGGCTGATACACTTTGTTGCAATACAAAATGATATCAAAAACAACCTTTTGGCTTGACTTTATACAAAAGAGTTTCTCCTTCATGTACTCTCTCAGTAGCACTTTACAGCACTCAAACCTGACAACTAATGGCCTTGTCTTCATTTTTTGCTTTCAAACCAAAAAAACCATCCCTGCCATTGTATGTTTTTATGTCTCGTGTAGTGTGTTTGATAGTGTGACTGTCACAGCATAACACAATCATTAGGCCACATCAGTGCTCAAGCTAAAACCATCTAGCTTGAATGTCTTCCAGCATACAATACAGACAAATAAAAGAGACATAACTCTTCAGTAACTGATTTTCTACATCTATGGCCTGCAGAATTACAACTGATGAAAGGTTTCCTTCCAAAGTACCAATTAAATAAAAATGGTGCCCACTCTGTTAAAGTTAATATATAAGCTTTATAAAGAACAACTAAACTATTTAAGGACAGGCATAATTTATGCAATGACTAACTTAAGGGAACAAGACTTCTCCAACATTTTGAAACCCTTCAACACTTTTCATTCACATAACAGAGCGCTCCTGGAGTTCAGTACCTGTGGGGAATAATCCTTATGACTTCATACACTCACTGGCTTGCATAAACTAAATGTGACAGTCTGTAACAGATGCAGTCATTCAGAAACATTTATTGCATTGTCAGAAATGATGCATTGAGACGTTCACTGTCAGTACCTGAAGTAACTTTCCCAATCTTGAATGCAGAACATCCATCCTGAAATTCTGTTCACAGAAAAATACTTTATCAGCCGGACATCTGAGACAAAACTGCAAAGACCTACAGCATATGTCTGTGTGCGTGTATAAAACTGGCAATGTAGCTGTAACTTAAAAGACACGTAAATTATGGCCTCCAGTTGTTTGTAATAAGGCAAAAAGTCACTAATGTGGACAAAAAAAAACACACAGATGCTCAGATATCTGATACTAATTACACTTGTGCAAATTATTAATTAATGTACTGTGTATCTGTTTTAATATGAAAGTAACTTGTGGTCTGTAAATGTCCTTAAATGCTGTTTCAAAGACTTCTCCACGCTGCCAAGAATAAATTTCAGAGGAAAGTGCTATTTTGTATCTGTTGGCCTTAAAGTAGTCAAATTAGCACATACAATACCAACAGCTAGTAAGTTTTAATTCCTAAAATCACAAATATTACAGAGGCCATGACCTCAGTGGAAGCTACAACCCTGGTTAAGATTTGTACTGTACTACATCCCTGCGGAGTATTATGTATCTGTGTGTGTTTGGTTGCCAGTGAAACGAGACTGCCTTTATCCTCTAATGTTTGGTCTGTTTCAGTTTTTCAATGTGATGACAGAGCTTGAGCGCCGGGCCCAGCTTCAGTCCCATGTACTTCATAATGACGTCACTGCGCAGCAGCATCAGCGCCTTGCCATCGATCTCCTGTAGAGAGAGGAGCACAGTGTCAGCGGAGGGAGGAGTGTCACAAACACTTCCTCTCAGAACAAAATGGTAAAGGTGGGGAGTCTCATTTCCCTTGAGCATGGAGATTGAAAGCCAACAGTCTAGTAGTCTGTTGATCATTAATCAAGAGAAAGAAGAAAGTTAATATAAATTAAATACTCACGTGTTTCTTGAACAGTTCAACATGTGGGCCCAGAGTCTGGGGATCAGCTTCTTGGACAAACCGTATGACATCATCAACTGACCAGGAAGAAGCATCGTTCCCTGAGCCCTCCTTGTCCTGTTTCACATGGTCTGGGCCTGTTGTTGAACTAGCTGCTGTAGATTGTGAGGACAAGAGAAAGGAAAGCCACATCAAACTGATACCTATACTGCATTTAACAGTGTAGGAAAGAAAGTCATTTTCGGCTTTTCCCATTTAGGGGTCGCCACAGCGAATCGTCACACTGATGACTCGTATGTTGACATACTGTGCCTTAACCACTAGCCTAACATGGACAGCTATTTCATTTAACAGTGTACATTTGTCAAATTTAGCCCACATTAAAATAAACGGGGAAGAATAATAATTGGCAAAAGCTTTTGCTGCTTACACCTGAACAACCGACCACTTACTAAACCCCAGTCATACTTATGCATATTATTAGGACTATCTAGCTTTACACACCAAAACAAGACCGATGCAGTTTCTTTATTTCCATGTCTTCTACACTGACAACTGACTGGAGAAGATGCTGTTTTTTTGCCTCAGATGTGCAACTTTAGCTTTTAGTACTATACCCTATATGTAGCAATCTGCTGCATATCTAAGAAGCTTTTACAAATTTCTTGTTTAAAGAGTCACCTGGAAACAAAAAAGGTCAGTCAGAAATGCTGTTTTCAACCAACGCATGAAGTATATGGTACAGTGAATTTCCATTGCCATTGACTGAATCAGTGGGTGCACTTCCATCCACCTGTTTTTATGCATATTTTCAATTTGTGCAAAAAAAAACCGAGTGAAATGTCAAACATTCAAACTAATTTTAAAATACTGTAAAGGTTTTTTTAAGTTTTGGCAGAAGTGGGAAAGTTGTTGTGTAGCTAAAAGCAAAAAGTGCCTAAGTGTAATAGAAACACACAAACAGCAAAGACATTTGTGATGTAATCTTCCTCTAATTAATACATAAAACTAACATGTCCATCTAGTTTCCTACACAGTTTTTCACAGTTTGATGATAATAGGGAGCTGAATGCACTGCTGAACTGAAGACAGCCTCAGTCAGACTAAACATGGTGTTCAATGACATACATATTGACATACATTTGAACGGTGCTGTGAACGCTTATCTTAGGTGAAAATATAAGTGAACTACATTAGCAAAGTGACTTGTGATCATGCTTGACCATACCCTCTTCTCGTCTGTGTGTACACACTGGACCAAGTTCAGTCGAGGTAGAACTGACACGTCGTAGGGGTGGCGGTGTGTTTGTGTGTCCAGGGTAATATGACCGCTCCTTCTTTGTTGTTCTGTAGTCTGATGGGGTGTTAAGGGAGCGGGTACTTGGATCCTTTGTGGAATCGTCATTGGACAGGCCGTTCTCAGCGTGAGACAGTGGTTCTGTTTCAAGAAAGGGTGTAAGAGAGAAAAACTCAAATAGAAAAGCTGCTGCACAAGGACTGCACACACAGATGTAAAGTAACCAACTTATGTAGGAAAACTCAGGAGAAGATTTGTTTAGTAGGACATTTCTCAGTTCATAAATGATGGAGGTAAAAGAATCAAGAGCAAAGCACAAAGAGCACAGACCTCTGATAAGATCCCACAGCAGAAAATGGCAGTTTCAGACTGTAGTTTATGTGAAAATCTGAACCAGACAAAGTAGTCCCGAAAATTCTGTCTCCAACGTCAAAGTTTTAGGCTAATATAAAGATAACAATCACCATGAGCAATACCTCAAATAAAAATTAACAAACAACTTTAAGCAGCAATAACTCCTGTGAAATGTGTCATATTCTTTTGTTTGGTTGAAAAATAACTAGAGGCAGCACAGAGGAAAAATAACCACAGACTATTGAGATGTGTAGAGTGTATTTGAGTTGCCGAGATTTGTGAGGTAGCTAGATGTGTAGTGTAAGTGAGTTTACAGTAAGCTACAAACTGCAACCTCCCTTTACAGTTGCTCCATCCACATGTTTGCCCACCTGACTTGGTCCTGCTGTAGACGCGGGTGTTGTTGTTGTAGGGGCTGAATGGCTGTGAGCTGAAAAGACTGTCACTCTCTAGATGTTGGCACATGTTCTCCAGGAACCGCAGTACAGAAGACGGACTGGAAGCAGAAGGTAGCTTCACATAGCGGATACCGTGCTCTGACCGAACTGGGGTGGCAGAACATAAACAGCTATTAGTATATGTGTTGTATACACACACACACAACACACACAACACACACATGCCATACACATTCACAGATAGAGGAAAAACAGCAGATGGTTTAGTGTTAGCGCCCTCCCTTTATAAGCACATACCCAGATTTTTCACCCCATCCCACAATGCACTACACCCTCCCACCCAAGCCAAGCCTGTGCAAATCCACAGATTAAACCCCCACCTCCCCACACAACCTCACCCACAGCATTCCAAATCTGGCGCCTCAAGGGAGACCCAATCCCAGAATCCCAAACCAGGTTAGATGCACATGTCACTTCTGATTACAGAAACAGTGCTCAAGAGCTGCCATAGGCACTGTCTTTTATTCCTCTTGGCTTTCTCATGACACACACACACACATACACAATCCATGAGTGTGTGCTTAAACCAATTTCATGTGGCTGATAGCCTATCCAGGCTATTTGGCATTAGGAATACATTAGAATAAATCTGGCACTGCTTTTCAGAAAGCAACTTTTAAAGGAACAGTTCAACATTTTTAGGAAACACTTATTTGCTTGCTTTCCAAGAGTTTGATGAGAAGGTTGACTCTCATGTCTGTTAGGGAAATATGAAGCTACAACCAGCAGTAGGTTATCTTAGTTTAAAATAAAGACTTGAAACAGGAAACAGCTGCCCTGGCTCTGTCCAAGGAAAATGTAATTTGACAACAACACATGAAGCTCACTAATTAACACAAACACATAATACCTATTTTGTTTCATCTGTACAAAAACTGAAAGATAATTGACTATTTAGACTTTCATTCGCTGGGACCAGTCACCAGGCAACCAGTGGAGACGCCATGAAGCCACTGCTATATCCCGAGAAATAGTTCTGCATATAACTGACTGTAATACGGAGGACTGTCATTTTACAACTTAGATTTTTATAAGGATTAAAGAAATTGGATATGCTAAAAAGTGAACGTTAGAGGTGCTGGCACGTAGTTACCTTTGGACAGAGTGAGGCTAGCTGCTTCCCTGTTTCCAGTCTGGTTATACCTTGACATCTGCTATTCAATTTGAAGATGCAATCAGTTTCTTTCAGAGAGAACAGCCTGTATTGTTCACTCCACTTACCTCTGATGACCTCTCCTCCTGTGTGAGACTGACTCTGTAGGAACGACAGCAGTACAGAGGGCTGGTACGTACAATCCACACAGGCCTGAACAGCCTGCTGAAGCACTGCATTGACTGGAGCTGGACCAAAGTGATCTGGGAGCTGCTGCACCAGTTTTCTGTCAATATGGGGGCCATAGTCACCGTGCTTGTTCACATAGACACACACTGGAATGACACAAACAGGATCAGGAAAGGACAAAGAAAACTATACTATATAATTCTTTTCAAAACAATGAAATAAAATGTTGAGTCAAACTAGAATTCACCAGCAAACATAGGTCTTTACCACCGTAGAAACCTACCGACCCCTAACAGAACTGGTAGCCCTTCTGCTTTTTTCACTGTTCTCCGCCCACTTTGAAGACGAGTTCATGGGGCTAAATTTAAAGACACACCCCAGGTCTCATTCATAGAGAATGGCAGCTGTTGCTAGCCCAGCCTTTTTAATCCAGCCATGATCACTAACTTGTTGCTCTCTGCTCTGCAGTGTGTGGTCTTTTTTACCTTGTACACAATCCTCAGCTAACAGCAGACAGAGGTGTTATCTTTCTCCACCGGCTGCAGTGAGGTCATAAACCCAACAATGGTGAGTTTCATTTTGTCTCATCATAACTAAGTCTCAGAGTTAACATTAGTTAGCAACAGCTGGTATGACCATCCTGGATGTCATTTTAAGAAAAAACATTGACGGTCCCTGGGGGAGTTTAAAATCATGCTCATGATTATCACCCATGATGCCGGCTCCGCGTCATAATGTCGTAATTGCTTGTCATTCCTATTAAATGCCAGCTAGTGGACAAAGCCAAAGAAATATCCAAAAGGCTGAATATTTGGGTCCAGCCCTAAATCACTGATTGACAGTGGGAAAAATACAGTGGAAAACAAAGCAGAATGAACCAGGCCTTTAAATTCTATTGAATACAGGGGATGGGAAGTTCCAGGTTACAGCTTGTGGAATACTGCTAACAGTTGCTAAAACCCACCGTATAAACAGAAATATACATTCAGGCATCCAGTTTACCTGTGCAAACTACATTTGAGCTGTTGCTGTTGCTGCTGTCCACTGAGACATGGCTGGAGCTCAGTCTGGTCTCCGAAGGCGGAGCTGTAACTGATGAAGGCCCCAGAGCCTGAACCATCCGAGGCTTCTTCGGACACAAAAAACAAACCCATATGTCTTTGACTCTGTAGCATACAAAGCTATTAGTTAATTATTAAATGTGTTTCAACCCACACCTACACATGAACTACAGTCAGTTGTAAAGCAAAGTTGTTCTCCTCAGTACGTTTTTTACATGCATAAACATCCACAAAGATCCATAAAACTCCTCCTTTCCACAGAGCCCACCTCTGGCCTTGTCTCCTCTTTCTTTTCTACAGTAATACATAAAAGGTACACAACATTACACAGTACAACTCTCTATAGCTCACCTTGCTCTTAGGCTTGGGTCCTCTCTTCTTGTGTGGCCTGGGTGCCAGTTCAGCCTCAGAGCTAGTTCTGGCAGGGCTTTGTGATGCTCCATTTACTGCTGCCGCCGCCGCAGCCTCCGCCGCTGCCTTTAACAAAGCAATAGTCTGGGATTTGGGACGACGACCTCGGACACCCTTGCGAACAGGGAGGGGTGGCAAGGGGTTGGGCAGCCGGTATGAGGTCTGCATGAAGGAGGAGGAATTGGAAGAAGAGCGACGTGTAGTAAGGGAGGCTGAGGTGGAAGAAACAGGAGCGAGGAGTGCACCGGGAAGGGTAACTGGAAAAATGGGATATGTAGGGAGAAAGAAAGAGTAACCCACAAGTTAAATGCATGGGTGATTTTAAAAGATGACAATATGACTCATTTAGAAATCTAAATGTGTGATACATACTTCAGTGTAAATTCTAAATCTGCAGCACAAAATGCCATCCTGTAAGCAAGCATAGACACAAAACATTCTACATGTGCCCTCCATTTGTACACAGAGGCTTCCAACAGAGGTGCAGAGAATCAGTAGACATGGTTTGTATTATTGCAAACGTCGCATTCAAAAACACCACAAGGATAGTAAGTGTGGCGGTTTTTCCAAAAACGATTGACAGACATGTGAAGGGGGGGGGGGGGATAAATAAAAATCTTCTGAAACTCTTCTTGGCAGGTCCTTTGTATTGAGCCCCTCCCTATGCTGAAAGTGAGTCAGAAGTCATGAGCCCCCAGTGACCTGCGTGATAGACAATTCATCAAACCCTCTGCTTCCAGCAACACAACAAAAACAGTGATTATGGTGAGAGGATTTAAACTCTTTAAATCTCTAAAACAAATCGGGAAACAGTAATATACAGTATGAGAAAATATTAGTTTTACTGTGGAGATCCATTAAAGTCTTCATGCTGTTGATTAATGGCAGAATGTTTTTGAATGAAAATTGTCAAATTGTAAAATGACCAACAGTAGAAGTACAGCAGTGTTAATATCGAACAGCCTGGGGTATCCTGGTGGCCTATTCAGGATATTTATCATGGAATTGTCCCAGGTTCAGGTGTAGTCAGGGACCTTTGATGCATGCCATCCCTTCTCTTGCTCCCCTCATTTTGTTTTCCTGTCCAGTATCCAAATTATACAGCCCCCCCAACAATAAAAAAAAAAATCTAGTAACCTATTTGAAGATAATTGTAAATAAAAACACTGTAAATTGCCAATCAGTATAAGTGCTAATATATAAAGAAAGTGACAGTAGAGTGAGAAAAAAAAATCAACAGCCATTGTTATAAAAAAAAACAGAGCAGTGGCGCCACCACCCCCTTCTGTCTTCATTAGCCTCAGCATGACTGTGATATGATCATATAATTATCATAGAGGATGTGTGAAAAAAAAAACAGAGCAAATTTGAGAGAGAAAGTAATTGATGACTAGAGAAAGATAACCATCTCTTATTTCAATACAAACATATTGCTTGGTGAAAGCAGGGGCCTGGTGAGAGCATGTGGAAGCTCTCAAGGGGCCAAGGCTTTCATTAGAGCCTTCTTGACTGAGGCGATATGGAGCGACTATGGAAGGTTTACAGTATTCTCTGAGGGGCCAGTTGGGGCACCCTGAAAGCTGTTTAATTGGCCAATGAGTGAAAGTGGGTGTAGAAGAGAGCAGTATTTTATTTCAGAGGGCAAGGGCTCAGTCGCTCATCAAGAGCAGTCACATAAAGTGTGCTCACAGAGCAACAGCGATACCAACCCACATGCACAGTGGCACACTCATTCATGCTCAGCCAGAACCTGTAAGCCCTACAAAGACGGATCAAAATGTGTTTGCAGGGATCCAATCAGTATCACAGTATCAGCAGGCTTTCATTCATCATAGGAAATCTGAGTCGGGGCAGCTGGGTGGAGGGTGGGAGTGTAGGGGCTGCTCTGATCTTTTCCTGTTGCAAAAAGAAAATCTGATCCACGTACAGCCAGCAAAGTAATATGTACCATTTTATTGTCATTTTCTATCATATGTTAGTTTATCATCAATGCAGGCACCTCTGCTTTTTAATTTCAAAGAAAAGCAGCTTATAAAGTAAGTTCATTCCACACTGACAATCTGTCAGCTTGTTCAAGTTCTTCACTGAAGTGATATAATGTTGAGGGAAATATTCAAACTCCAAATTCTGTGTTTTTATGACTGTTGCACATCATCAAATGTGAACATCCAAAGTGTCTTTTGCATCATTTTCACCACACAGCTGGACATATTTGGTGTCTATGAAAACTTTCTTCATGTGAACAATGTTTAGCTGTACAGGCTTAACAACTGAGCAGGAGTCTGATTGGTAAAAGGATCAAACTTTGTTTCTGGTCTTGGCAGCCATGCATTAATCTATGTAATCTAGTATTCTGTAATAGTGATGGTAACCAATGGCTGCCTAGAACCTTGAAAAGATACACCTAAATTTCAAAAATACAGGATTAGGTTTACACAATTGTTAGATGTGATGTAAAATGATATTTGTGTTAAACTAACTAAAGTAAGCAAAAATATTAGTGCAAAAAAAAAAAAGTCAAAAAGTCTCTAGCGTGCCCACGGTGCAACAAAACAGATACATATGGTACTGATCATGACTATCATTCCAGCTCGACCCACTGACCTGTGTAAGCCACAGCCAGAGGAAATGTGCATGTATGTGAGCGTGTGTGCGTACATGCACCAAAACCGGGTCTCTAGTAAGTGTGTCTGTTGTCTAGGGGGAGGGGGAGGGGCCCCACAGAGTTGCCTCTCATCTAATTACACACACACACACACACACACACACACACACACCTACACACCGAGCACACTCACCTCAAACAGTCCACTGAGCCACACACACACATACACAAGCTGTTCTTTTGAGTGAATTTGCAGCAGTATGAAGTTCACAAGAACCATGTGTGCGACTATGTGAAGACAGCAGGGAGGGGAAGTAACAAAGTTGCTACATAGTATTTACAGAACAATGTTTTCTTGTACAAATTCTTCAGCGTTAAAACACATGCACCAAAAAGAAATCAAAACAAAAATCACAGTTACGTTACCTGTAGATGTTCACCTTTGAACTGATGAAACTAAAATGAACAAAAATGAAAATATCTGATACCTTCTAATCACTTCCTGAGCCTGTTGTATATCATAAACACATGGCACCCCAAACGTATTTACAGCCAGAAATACCATTAAATCATCAGAACAGTTCTCACTAGCAAGCAGACTAGCCTCTTACAGTGAATTTGAATGAATGCAGACATCCTAAACAAAGGTGTGAAACAGCCGCTTCAGTCCTTTACATCACTATCATCTGAACAGCAGATTATTTTTATGTTTAAACAAGAAAACAGGAAATAATCATACATTTTCAGAAACAATTATCAACCAAACAATACCTTTAAGGCGCAACTACTGCTTCCTGAATTGAACAAATCATTGACTAACTTCAACTGAACATGTGCAGTATTCACTGATGTTGGTCGTTTCATTTTAGGGAAGTTTCAGTGGATATAAATCTCGCATACTTTAAAAAAGGAACAGATGCTTCCACAAACAAAAAAGTCTCATGAAACATATTATTGCTACATAAATGTGCTTTCACTTCTTTTCAATATACTGCATCTTTTAGAACTAATCATAAAACATCTTTTGAAATACAATACAGGTAAAAAGAACATAAAGGTGATACAAACTGAGCTTCCAAGAAGTTTTTTCTTTCATTTTTGCAACAGAACAAATCAGTAAACGTCAAACTTACCAGGAAATCGCCACCAAAGCAACTGAACCTCACTACCAATGTGGTTTTCACAGTAGTAGTGGAAGCAGTGGTAGTGATAGCAATGTCTGTAACAATAGTCACTCAGTACAGTTTCTTCCTGGTTCTCTCTTTGAAACCACCCTTTCTCTTGTTGTCTCTTGTTGATCTGTTTCCTTCTCTAAATATTTTCTCTTCCTTACTTTCTCTAAACGCTCTCCTCATCTGAACTTCGTTGTCTATTTTGTTTTTCTGTCAGCTGCTTTTTCCCTCCCTTTCTCTCCTGTCTTTTCTCCCAGTAGTCCACAACAAAGCCCACGCTGCTACTGCTGATTCTGCTC
>NW_018127884.1:124561-143290 GCF_001952655.1 Monopterus albus | reverse complement strand
GGGGCAAAAAGGTTAAACTGGATCAGAAGAGTCCTGATTGAAACGGGTGAAAAGGGGCAAACTCCTGGAGTTGGTGCACACATAAGCTAGCTTTTTTCATCATACACACACACACTGACGGCACGGGAGGAGGTCCCCCTCAGTGTAACCCTAGTCTACTCAGGCATTTCCTGATGAAAGATGGCCTGGTCCAGGAAACAGCATAGTCGGATATCGCCCTGGCTCTGAAACAATGTGGAGCAGAGTGGTCAAGAGGAAGCCTGCAAGGAAAAACTCTCTTCAGTTAAAGAAATGCTAATCTGCTCTTAATGGACAAACGAGTGCCAGCGTTGCACATTTAAGATAGAAAGAACTCTTTGACATGAGTAGATGGAGTATGGTGTTCCTTGAGATAATGCTTAGAGATGTATAATTATTTGACACTATCCTTAATTCATAATGCATTGTCTTGGCTATTTTTGTCAACCATGACATAGAATCAGATTTTTTTTTAAGATTATAAGAGCCTAATCTCAAAGATGGTGGAAGATATTTAAATAAAAGATCTTAAAAAAGAACACTTACTATACAGAAAGGATAATAACTAGATGCCTAATCTTAGTATCTCCTGTAGCTTCTTACAAAAACATAGCAGGGTCACAACAGGGCAATTTTGATGAAAACCAATTAGAAATTTTAAATGTAGCAGTAATTGCAGTCTCTCACTCTTTCGCTCACATGCACAGCTAATTATCAGCTCATTAACACCTAAACCAAGCTCTACTTATTCACTTATACACATTCAGGCATAGCTCTCTGGTGACTGAAATGATCCTTTTTTCTCCAAACTGCACTCACACACAGGGTGAATCTGTACACTGACCATAGCTTAGATCTAACTAACAGTCAAGCTTCTGATAGATGTTGCAATTTATCAAACCTCTCTAGTGTTTGACTATCTTAAGTGGGATTAATTTGGCATGAATTCTGGGAAAAATCAAGAAAACTAAAACATATGGCTGTGACCGGGAGTGACCGCATCGAACTCTTCAGCTCAAGCAGAGAATTGTTCTTCTATAAGAATGCAACAAGTAATGTTACAAGGTCATTTACTGAGAGAATTCAGTGGGTGTAGCAATACAAAAATACATTCCAGTAGTATAAAATCTCGTTGCAGTGCTGATCTGTAGCATACCTGAGCTGCAGTAGTTTCTTATTATGGAAAGACACCAAAACCTTTTTCCTTCATTATCACGTGCTCCACAATGTTAGAACCAAAAATTATGAGCCGTGTTTTTCTCTTTTTTTGCCATTTGATGCCACTTGTCAGGAGGTGCCCGTGATCTTTACCATGGAAACATGGGTCTTTTACCGTGTTCACATCATATGGGACGGATGATAGAGACAGGAAACATTTCAATGTTAATGACTTGAAATGTTCACATTATCAATACGGTTGTATAATTACAGAGTTGGTTTCCATTTACATTAAATTTGGGTTTCATTAGACTGAAGGCCAGACTCAGGCTAATGTGGCGCACGCATGTTTGTTTGATTTTCAGGAACTTCTGTATTCTCAGTTGTAATTGTGACTCCCATGTTGATGTGAACGCTATTTACAAGTCAGAACCTCAGAATTTATAACTCCAATATGGGGATAGGCAATAAAATGATTCCAGTAATTTCCACAAAAACAATTCCCTCAGTAATAATAATAAAATGACAAGCAATTTATGATAAATGTATCTGTTTAGAATTTGGGTCAGCCCTCATCTGCACATTTACCCTAGCTGGCTACAGCAGTAGGTTGCAGCATGCAGGGTCAAAACAGGAGAAAAAAAAACCCACGTTGCTAGAAACAAAAAATGAGCGACCATGAGGAGAGTCTCATGTACAAGACAAAGAAACTGTGACAAACAGAGCTCACAGGACACGGTTCAGGTGTCTCAAGATAAATAATCAGCAAAGCAAAGTATGCGACCTGCACCGACGAAGAAACATAACAAACCTTTTTCACCAGCAGTCGCACCTGTCTGCCTTTTTTAAAGCACCGTTACTGTTAACACTTTGAGGTGTAAATATGATACCATTTTGGCTGTAGAGAGCATCAAGCTGATGATATGCAACGGCAAGCATGAGGATGATTGATATTTATTACCTTTGGCTCCCCCTCCAGTTACATTAGTGTAATTCACAGTTACACCATTGTTGTAAATACCAGTCGCACTTCTGCTGGTCCTCATGGACGGCAGTACATGTGCATTTGTTTACAAGCTGAAGCTGTTACTGAAAGGCCAAAGAAAACATAAGAAACCAAAGAATGGCACAGTAATATGGGCTTATTTATCGCCTAGTTTTATTTATTGTCGCATCAAGGATGAACACTCGTAATAAAAAAGAACAGCAAATAAGAATGACAGTTTTTGTTTGTTTTTGTTTTACTGAAATACTGCTTGCATTTTCAGCCCAAATAGATAGTTTGCTAAGCGTTTGAATGTGGATGTGTGCAATAGAATGAAACGCTGTTGGCAACATGATATAGCCTGAGACAGGGGATGACCTCTTCCTCACTTACGCAATATCACCTTCACTGGTTTCTTTGCCACCTCTGCCATGTTGAGCCGTATATACCTAGCTGGCTGCTTCATATAGCTAGATGAAGGGACTCGATGTAGCTGTGTGTGACATGGTACCCTGAAGCGTTACACGGTTTTTGCAAGAGGTCTCTGGGATGTGATTTCAAAGTTACATAACAAATGATCCAAGTGCGAAATGGCAATGGTAGAGATGCCATTCTCCTTATTACAAGTCAGTGTACCATCAGCATGATTTTGAAACTGTTATTTTAATGTAAAAATTCTACATTTTGCTTTAACTTTATCAAATACCCCATTTCAGAATCTAAAGACTCACTCAGAGCTATCTGTCAAAATGATTTTGCGGGATGGTAAATATCTAAATAACTCACAAAGAAACTAAACAGCTATACCTTGAACATTGAGCCTCAGCATTAGTGCTAATCACATAGCATCACACGCCTGCAACCGCTGAGTGTAATTACCATATAATTACATCCTGATGGATAATTAATACTTCACATATTAATAATATCAGCCAAAGCTCAAAAGTCCACATAGATACAGTACAAGTGATGTGTTATGTTAGTGAAGTTTAGCAGACAGTGACGTTTGACAAAATACCTAAATAACTTACCAAAAGTCACCGACTCTATAACTAATGTTATGTAAAATGCAAAAGATACTGTGCCAGAGATCCAATAAAGACATTTTACATAAATATTAATTAGGAAAACGGCTCATATAGAAAGCTGCAGATGTGTCATTTAGGCTGACGGCAGCATGTTTTATCTGTCTAGTGTGTGTTTTATGGTGTTTGAGGTTTTCACAGCCTACAATATACGTATATACTACAATACATTATTCATCTGACAAGAACCTGAGGTTTATTAAAAGGTTTATAAGGTTTTTAATAAGACTGCACTAGTTGGAAATGAGAATATCTCAAGATAAAAATAAAAATATAACATATAAAAGAGTGAGGCAGTTGAGGTGATATACAACTACAAAACAGTTGAGAACATTATCATATGAAATGCGTTGTTTCGGTGAAGTTATGTACATGAATAAATCTGTATTTCTGTGGAAAGCCAGTGATTGTTGTTGTGTTTCCAAGTTGCTTTGTCACATTGTACAAAAGGGTCAAATGGAGCCAAGAACAGCCCAAACTATCACACATTAAAAAACAGCCTGCAGTTATGTAGAGCAGCACAGAAGAGGGACTGAAATTGGAATGTATTCAGCAGCTCTGCAGGCTCGGTGTTGAGGTCAGAGCAGTGGGTCACCAACCCCAGCAACAACACCAGCCAACTCATATCAGAACAAACAGGAAAAAACACAATTTAAACTCAGGCTTTGACAAACCTTACTTATTTTGGGATCTTTTTAACAAATTGGCATTCCAGTGTCTTAAATGGTCCTGTTCATGTAAATTATTATTAAATTCTATATCCACTTCCAGCATTTGTACTTAACTTAGGTCGTTGGGGTGTAGGGATCACACCAATGTAGCTTTCATACAGTCTAAATTGTTAAAATTTTTTGATTTAGTGGGATATAAGACTGCTGTGTTTATGTATAAAGCCAGGAACAATTTATTACCTGGTGGAATTCAAAAACTATTTAATGAAAGGGAAGGGGGATACAATTTAATGGTGTATGAATGTTAACACTTTGTAATAATTCTTTAGTATATTACTTGTGTGGTGTAGAAGATAATTATTTAAGAATGTAATTATGTAAGAATGTTAACACTGTTATAATTTTTTTTAGTATATTACTTGTGTGGTGTAGAAGATAATTATTTATGTAGAGATACTGCTTGCAAACCAATGATGGTAAGATGATGTCATGGGGTAGGACTGGATAAGTCTGACTTCTTCCTACTCCATTCAAGCATGTACTAGGTATAAGCAAATTGATATTGGATTAGCATTTGTTGGATATGTGTAAAATTATGTGTGTTGACATATCAACTGTCTTTACATGCTTGAAAGAATAAATAAATAACTAATGGTGCTTTGGGCGATATACTTTGTTGATCATCTGATTCAAAAACCACTTTGATCATTCTTTAAAGCCACTTGTAAAACAAAAACACAAAACCTACTTCTTCATGATAAACCATGAAATTCCAAAAGGTTCACATACTTTTTCTTGCCACTGTATGTGAATGTCTTTATATATTGTATATCTTTTATAATAATTGTATTTTTAATGTTTAAACAAATAAATCTAATGTGGGCTGTAAAGTGCAAACTGCCAGATCTAGACAGAACAAGACTCTGGGTTCAAGAAACTCTCTGTACAAGGCCTCTCTGTCTCTGGCTCAAGTCTGGCCCCCACTGTTCCTCAGAGCTAAGAAGAAATATGACACCCACTATCAACGATGAAAGGAGAGGAAAAAACACAAAGCAATCACTGAGGTTTTTTGTTTCTCTGACTCAGTTTTAATCTCAAAATCAAGAGATGAGATGTCACCACAACAAAACATTCAGCAGACACATCAGAATTTGTGCTTGTACTGCTCTCTAGTGGTGAAAATGGGGTATGTCATTTCAATATCCATCCATCCATTATCTATACCACTTATGCTAACGAGGGCCAACACCGGGAGAAAAGCGGGGTACACCCTGGACAGGTTGCCAGTTTAGCACAGGGCAGACACTCAGAGACCACCACACACACTCCTACGGGCAATTTAGAGTCACCAGTCAACCTAAGCTGCATGTCTTTGGACTGTGGGAAGAAGCCGGAGCACCCAGAGAGAACCCGCGCAGGCACAGGGAGAACATACAAACTCCACACAGAAAGGCCCCGGGTCAGCAACCTTTATGCTGTGAGGCCACAGTGCTAATCACTGCGCCACCATGCCGCCCGTCATTCCAATATCAGCAATACAACACCTGTCGTCTATCACATAAACTAACTTACTATTGGCCTACATGAGCAGCTTCTTAATGGTAGGATGATAACCTAAAAAACTTTTTAAATCATTTCTTTGCTTATTTGGAAGCATATTTATTGATTATCCAAAACTTCAGTGGAAATTTCTAGAATCAGTGCAAGGTCTACTATCTGTATAAATATGCACAAAACCCAAATCATGTGAAATTCACATTTTCCATAAGTCAGTATCTGTTCAATCAAACAGACCGCATATTCTACACAATGCACAACAATAAAAACAGTCAACACTTACAGAAGTTTCCAGGCGGCTGCAGGCTGTGCTTTGTCAGGGCACACCAGCCGACAGGGAAGATATCTCTAGAATCAAAGGGGCACCAGTAGTCGAAGGCACCTCGCCAGCCATCAAACATGACAAAAATCTCCTGACCTCTGACCTCTCCCACTGTTGCCGGACATATCAGGTAGGGGTTCTTCCTGTCCACCGCCTCCAGCTTCATACCAGGCTGAAAGTAGTTTTTAGCAGGGATAGGTGGGTCCTAAACATAATAAACATATATACAAACAAGCAAATAAATACTGCATATACACGACCTCTCTGTTTCAAGTCAAAACAAACAGCACTGCAAAAGGTAAAAGGAAACGATGCAAACTGAGTGAATCGTGTGCAGAAATGAATGTTTCATGATATGATTATCAAAGAAAATTCTCAATATTAACTCAATAATTCAGTTTCTGTGAAGCTTCTGCTAATACAATGCTGCTTTCTACACTTGCTATTATGCTTGACATACTGCATCTTTTTCCTGGCACTGTGTCTGAACTATATTACTGTAGGTGATATGTGAGGAGCTCCCCTTGTGTCCTGATGACTGCAATAATTACAGAAAAAAACAAAACTGTGCAATAAACTGTTGTTTCTGTTAAAACTAACTATAGATGCAGTGTTTCACAATTTTAATTTTTGAGACAAGCAAATGTTCAGTTTTAATGAACATCAGCACAAATTTTTGTCAGCTTCAGTACAAAAATATAACAGTAACACCCTCTCAGCTATCATTACCTTCTTAAAAGCAGAGGCAGGGGCCATCTCTGCTCCGCTCAGCGTCCGCAGGAGGAACATGGGCCACGAGGAGGCATTCATTCTGAAACCTGTGTTGGTATATTTTTGCATCAATGTGATGAAGCACTTTGATTTGTTGGGTATTCGATTTTCACTCTCTGCACCACACTGAAATTGCTGTGGTCAAGGTCACCAGTGACACATTCCCTTGCCGATGATGTAGGCCTGTATTCCATATGTCATTTATTCGTGTGCAGCTTTTCGAAAATTAAGACTTGGATCTCCAAAACCTTCCTGAAGTTCAATGTATATATAATTACCCACTTGTCACAGCAATAACAATCTCTCAACCAGCCTGGAGCACAACATCCAATAATGATATGATAAGCTAGATGAACCTGTTGACTCCAAGTTGTCCATGGACAGCCAGGTAACTAATCCAACTGAAACATTTAAGCAAGATCAAGTGTAATTTTATTTGCAAATCTATAAAAGCGTATCCACACTTTTCACAACAGTATTTATTCTGGTATTAGCAAGCAAAACATCCAAAAAGTACAAAATGCTGCTGTGAGACTAAGAACAGGCTTTAAGGGAAACAACCACACTATACCAACCCTTGCTGCCCTTCACTTTCAAAATCATTTTTTAAAGCCTGCAATGGTCAGTACTCCGCTTATGTCTGTGATTTGCTAACTCCCCTGAGCCTGATTGCTGCTTGAGATCCTGTGGCATACCAGCAGTTCCAAAATGTCGACTTGTCACCAAAGATGAGTGCCTTTGCTGTCCAGACCCCTCAGCTTTGGAACTCAGTGTCCTCTTTTAAATCTCTTCTTGTAACTCACTTTGATCAGACATGTATACACCTTTTCAATAGAAGACATTCTGACATGAGACAGGAAAAGCACAAGTGTAAATAATAAAATTAATGACGGACCATTTAGCTGCTTCAATTCTAGGGTCTGGGTATTGTACACGCTGGGTCACAATTACGCTGTCATGACTTACTGGGACACCGCAACACCTGTGCCTGTCCTACTATGGCATGCACACTAGGTACACACCCACACATCAGGTGAGAGTGAGTAAGTCACATAAAAATACAATAATATGAAGCTGTTGGCTGGAGCAGTTTAAAGACACTCACCCAGTGGTGGCTGCAGCATGTCTCCGTTTCGCTCACAGGTCCCTATAGGCTGGATGTCTGACGAATCAACCAGTCTCCAGAAGTCATTTGTGTTGTCGCTACCGTCCAGGCGCAGGCGCAGGCGAGTACCCATCATTCCCATGACCGTCGCAATGCACACTGAGTTAGAGTTGCGTGGGTCCCGTGCCTCAAGTTTCATACCTGCTTTGAAGTCATTAGAGGGGGGGACTCTGGACTGCAGAGACACAAAGAAACCCCCAGTGTCATTGTCACACAGGTTTGTATTGTGAGGACGCTTACGATCGGATGGCCCGTCTAATGTTGCTGCATTTACGAACTATTATGGTCAAATATTAAAAGGAGACACTGTTTATACTGTGATTTCATCTGTGTAGTTCAAGATTCAAAGAAAACACAGTAAACACCAAGTCAGGTCACTTAACTGGTTGATATAGGCTGACAGGTTACTATGCATACTGGGACTTCAGTCATATAAAGGATACGTAAGGCAGGCAATATCCTTAATTTTTGTCATAAAAACTCATCTAAAGATGAAGACGAACAGCGGGTTAGTGCTTTTGCTTCTGTGCCCATGTTCACAGTGATAAAAGAACTTGTCCCTTAGGACAATATCAAAATTTTAACTATATCAAAAATGCAAGAAAACGTTTAAGGAAAATAAATGTTATGGGGTCTTAAAAATGGAACTTAAAGACCAACTACCTGTTTGAAGCAAGTAGGCGAGGCTGCAGTGGAGGACGTCTCTCTCAGATAATCTTCCCAACTGAATGGTTCTAGCAACAAAAACAAACAAAACAAACTACCAATTACTTAATGACTGTTACAGGAAAGAGCAAGTTAAAACACTGCAGTACAAAAGATTTTAAGCTTCTAAGATCTTAGTTTGAAGCTTGTTTATACCACAGTTGCTAAATCTGCAGTTTATAGATGTTAATAAGAAATATGCCAGTAAATGTTGGTAAGAGATGAGGATAATCTTGGTCAAATTTAAGGAAAGTTCTCATAAAAACGTTACTTAAGCCTTTTGAAGATAGAGCCTATAGGTCTTAATATATAACTTGAGTTAATATATAACTAAGAAGCACCTTTGTTAGCCAACTCTCGAAATTACTAAAAAAAAAAGCAAACACTGTCACAGAACTGAAAAGTTTTGGGTTACACCAATAATTAAAGGATCAACAGTGAAGAGGAACAAGCGTGAGATCAGAACTTCCAACCATTAGATTTGTCGAGGGCAGAGCCTGCTGTGATGTTGCTTCGTCTCTCCTTCTTCTCCTCTTTTTGATCTGAAATCAAAACAGTGATTGAACCACTCACCAGAATCTGAGCGCTTCTGATATAAAAAATGTAGTTACTGAGAGAATGAAGGTATAAAACGTGCAACTGTTACAGCTCTGGGGGGAAAAAAGGAAACCACATTTCAACCATACCAAACACCAAAAATTCTAATTACATGGCAGGAAATGTCAGTGAGCATTTTGTGATCAAATTGGTGCAGCAGCCTAGCAATGAATTTGTGTGAGCAACGGTGGCAGGATGCACAAACACAGCATTGTAAGAGCCTACCTCTGTGTGGTGTTCGGCCCATGGTGACCAAAGCACTGCTGCAGAGGAGGTGAAGTCAGACAGACTGATACCTACACAAACACTGGAGAAGATAAAGTCCAACAATGTTTTAATAAGTGGCCAGGGTGCACAAACCTACTATAAGGTATGCTGTGGGTAATGTATGCTGAGGTCAATCCCGCTCAAAACCTAAAAGCTAATCTTTCTGCACTGCTGCCAGTGGCTTTGACAGCACCTTTCTACATTTAAGACAAGTTTTATCAAGTCCTGTGCACTGTCTTGCTGCAGTAAATATTCAAGTGCGCCAAATGTGTATTAATCCACAGATAAAATAGTCCCCAACAAACAGCCCATCTCTTCTAGAAATTTACTTTGTCTTTTTTATTATTATTATTATTGTGCTTTATATTTTCAATACATGCCAAAAACTATTTTATCTGCAGTAAAACTGGACTAAAAGCACCACACTTGTATATGGACATATTGTGGTTTTGGTATTTTTTTGGAATTTGCTGACAATAAGAAAATTACAGACTAGCCTATCATTAATTTAATGATAACATCCACACATACATAATCTCACAAAAGCAATCAGCCATCAGAATATACTAATATTACATGAAAATACTGTTTTGGTGTAGCTGGCTTCAGGGTCCATTCTGTATTACCAGAATCTTACAGGTAAACAGATATTAGTGGTGTCTAATCAAATGTACTGAAAGTTTCCATATCAAAAATACAAAAGGAAACATTAGATGCCAATAAAAATCATTTATGCATAGTTATCATGCAGCTTAAACACGTCCAAATAGGTTTAATCGTGCTGATGTAAAGAGATTAAAAACAAAAATTGTCCAACCAATGGCATAGCCCATATAAACTCTTCTGGCCATTTACTTCATATATAAAAATATATACAAGTGTTACCATGCTGTTTATGCCAAAAATATGGCTCAAAATTCAGGGTTACAAAAACTCTCAGCCTAGTCTGTGTCCATACATGGTGACAGCTCAAGGTACCAGAGTATCTCCAAAAAAAAAAAAAGAAATCCATTCCAAATGAAATCCAGAATTTCAAAGGTTAAAATCTCCTCAAAAGCAAGACAACGTCAACTTTCCTTGTGATTAAAAAGCTTAGCAGTGTATTGTGGCTGACCGTCCCTCCCCTCTGAAGACCACTCTGTCTCTGCAGAGGTACAAGAGGCCATAAAGATCCCAACCTGACATAAAAAGCCATTAAGACGTGTGGATGTGGGACGTCTGCCGGCCGACATGAAAAGGATTCCAGCTCTGTTACTCGCCTGGCTTCAGACTGGTTCACTGTTTGCACTGGTCTGTCTGCCTCACTTAAGAGGCTCAGACAAAATCGCTCAGCAGACCAGGAAGCACTTAATTTTTACAACCTCCATTTCCGCTAAGACAGCCACTGATCTGGGATTAATGTGATGTTCACAAACCTGAACAGGGAGAAGATCTAAAAAAAAAAAAAGACATGAGCCCTGGTTTCAGAACAGGCTCTAACTTTTGTCAGGAGGAGCCGTCAAAGTATTAGGGATAGCAGCATTTGTCATGTGCACAAAATGGGCAAAATTACACTTTACTCAAATACGCAAAAACAACATTATAATGTATATATTTAGGCTGAATTGTGAAGCATTTTACTGCTCACACAGACATCACGGTGTCATTTAATTATATACTATTCCTATTATATTATAGGAAACATTAACATTAAAAAAGCAATGAGCATGCTTTTCTTGATAAAGAAAGTAAGTGTTGTCTTCTGCTCACCGGTAACTGTTTTAGCACTAAACGGTGCATTGGTTTCTTTTAGGTGTTTACAACGTCAAAATAAGACAAACATCTTCATTTGTAATGAAATGATGCTCATTTTCACTCTGCATAATTAACACCAACTGGACATGTGTTTACACTGTTTCAGTGGATTGTTTTTTGTGCAAATAGAAAAAAACATTTTTGTAAAAACAGAGAAATAAGAGCCTTCAGTTCTCAGAGACCACAAGATGAATTTGACCACTATTTATGGCACAATTCAAAATAAAGTTTACTCTTGTTTTGAGCAATTAAAAACAGATGTCAGTAACTGTCTGAAATAAGTGCTACTTCAAACTTTGATATGAGTTGCAACTTGTGATTACTTACATCACTGATTAATTTAATGACAGTTTTAATCAAGTGATTTATCCTTTGGTTGACAAAATGTCAGAAAATCTTTTTTTTTTAATCACAATGCTCTAAAGCCCAAGATGATGTTGTATGACCAGTGAACCCAAAATATTTAGGTTGAGCTCACATAAGACCAAAAAAAAGAAAATGAAAAATGAGCGAATCTAGGGCTGCAATAATATATATTGCAAATTAAATTAAATTGTAACGTCTTTTTATGATACATTCATCATCTGAATCATTTATCAACCACAAAAATGCCACAGATTCGCTGGTTCTAGTCTCTCCCATGGGACAATTGGCTGATTTTCTATATGTCACTATGAAGTGTGTATCCTCAGGTTACAACTGGCCAATTGATCAGTAAGAAAAACACTGTTGTCACCTGTGCTGTATATCAAAGTGACAAAGGATTCATCTAATTAACTAATTAATTTACAACAGCAACAGAGAGCAGCAGCAAATTCTCACATTTGTGGAGCTGGAGCTACCAAAAGGAATTTGATGTCACCTTACATTTGCAATTAAGTTAAATCGGTTTATGTGGGTTTCCCCTGCAGGACATCCTTCATTAGACTAGAGGGGAAATAACTTTTTTTTTTTTTTTTGACATTCGACAACATCATCCAGACTGAAACCCACCTCCTGCTCCTGACCTGGTGCTTCCTCTGTCAGGCCAGACAGTGTGGAGAGGATGAGGAGGGAGTGAAGGGATCCCATTACTGCTGCTGAGAGCAGCGAGCCTGCAGGGCGTCACCTCCGGATCCTAACTTATCATATCGTTTCATCAATTTCTCACCAAAACTGTTGTTTGTACCAACATGTAAAATGAGCTGCATAAGACCCTCTGTTGAATCAGGCTGCATTTATGGTTGATAAACGACAGTAGGCTACTTTTCTTGTGGATTTGTGGGGTTTGTGTCGGGTGAAGAGGGACTACATGAGCAGAAGATGAAATTAAATGTGAAGAAAAGTCTGTGACGCATTTTCATTTGGATTACGGTCACATTTTGTGGGCGGGACAGTGGTCATTATACGGGCTAAACGCTGCTAACGTTACACTGTTAACAACGGGCGTGAAACTACAACGCTGCAGCATCGCGTCAGGCGATAGTGGCGGTGAAACCCTCTGCAGGAATTCAGTAAACAGAAAGCAAAGGGAAACCTGCGGTGCTCGGTGGAGCTACTGTACGCAGCGAGCTCCGTCTGCACAGAATACAGTATAAACACGCTCTGCTATCTATCACTGCGTTGACAAGGAGCAGGGAAACTGGCCGCTTCTGTCCGCAGCTCGGAAGATAAACGAGAGAGAAACCCGTCATTTGCAGCACAGGAGAGTAATAATGAGACATGAGCCGTACCAACCGTTTGAACTGGGTATTTTGATGGGAGATTCCTCACTTTCTATCAGATGCAAGCCGCCATATTCGCTGCAGCTCCGCGCATGTCCACCGCGCAGTGCTGTAATTCATAATTTTCCACTGGAGGTTTAAAAATATCAGAGACAGAGGGGGATATAATTAATTCGTCGCTTTATTACGGATAATGTTTCGTGTCGGCGTTTGATAATAAAAGACATGTCATACGGAAACGAAAAGCTGAACATTTAGGTTGCACCTTCCTGTGTTTCATGCAGGAGAAGGTGGCGAGGAAAACAGCGAGGACATAAACCTGCAGGCTCTGGAGGCTTTATTACTGTTTATGGACCAGTGCAATTAAAGGAGAGAAACTGGGAGATTATTGCTGGACAGACTGGTTATTAATTTTGGTGGAGGCAGCAGTATGAAAATACTCTGCATTCAAAAGTTTAAGTAAAACAATACAAAGGCAGGCTGTTTGCACATTTTACTTACGTAAGAATCAAAAGTAGGCTAAAAGTTCTCATTATGCAGAAATGGTGCTTATGGCCTATTATTTCAGTGTATTATTAAGACTAATGCAAATGAAACCTAAGCAGGATTTTAATGTTGCGGCTGCTGGGGGTAAATTTCAGCTTTGACCTGTATGAATCTTATTCCATATCTTTATTTCATATGCATTATAGAATGCTAATCTTGTTTTATGGTGACTTTAAATATTGGTGCTTATACACACATACTGTACATATTGTTTGTGCATATTTATAATGTTCTGTAAATTAATTTTTGCAGGATATGTTGTCTTACTCCATTTCAGTGTCTTTTTAACATCTAACCTACAGACTGGACCTTCTAAGATAAACCTCGCCGTTTTTCTCTGTGTGCACTGGCTCTATAAAATAAACGAATAAAAAAATAAATGAACTTAATTACCCTAGGATCACTAAAGTTGATCTGTGTTCTGTTTGTGACATTTTAATCAGTAAAGTAACCATGCAGTAAAAATGCAGTATGTTCCTCGGAATGTAATGGACTTTGCAAAACTGAAATCCCTCAAATCTGTCTTACTGTCCTTGAATAAATGTGCTTAGCTCCTTAACAAGGCGGATTATTATCTTAAAGATAATCATTAATAGTTAATGTCCAAACAATTCCGCATCTTTTTATATATTGTATATGGCTTAAGATTTTCCACTAGTGAAACTGTCACTGACAGAATGTGAAATAATTTCTTTCGAATCTCAAATGATAAATGTGGCATCAAATCTAGGTGAGAAAAATGTTCTTTGGCGAGGACTCCGACCAAATGTTCCACATTTTATGAGTACAACTCTGCACTGTGACTGTAGAGTTAAATGTAGTATGTCACTCCATATCTGACACTTTAGGTAGTGGCAGGGGGAACAATGAGCCACAGGGATGGTGTGGAGGTCAAAAAACACATGAGGTCTGGAGGAAGTCTGTGGCTGCAGAGTTCCATGTAGGATACACAATATTTATATTTATAACACCCATCACTATGAAACAGACTGCCCCATTATCTGGGAATCCGGTGGATTCGTACTGATTTAGCCAATTAGTGCAGTTATTGGGGGGTGAGAGAGAGAGAGTGGAGACGAGCTGCAGGGAGATTTTTAAATCACAACATGGATAAAATAAAAGGGGGGAAGGATGTAAGGATGTAACAGCACTACCAGGAGCTAATTATATAAAACCTGTGTATTATTGAAGGCAGATTCATATGTGGCATATTTAAGACTGCACTAATCATGAGCTGGGTTCAATTTCCATTATAAAGTTTTATTTTATCACAGCTCACAGTGGATAAGAAACCCTTGCTGGAACGCGACGTCCGTGCTCCTATTGGCTGTATGAGGCGTCGCTCAGAGTAATGACGACTTTGCTGGTATAACCAGCTGATGCTGAGGCTATGAGCACGGAGCCTGTGAAGAACTGTTGACGGTATATAAATAGTCCGTCATCGGCGTAATGCCTGCGGATTCGGGTTCATCTCCATCCAGAGACTGAGTGAGTAGTCTATTTGATCGTGTCACGACGCAGGGGCCTTTTCCCTCCTCATCGCTCCACATGATCTTTCTCCGTGTCCCTACATCATCATTTTTTATGGGCATGATGCTCCGAGTTTCACAGACTGAGCTTTCTCACCTCAAGCAGCCGACACGCCACAACTGCAGGTAAATGGGTTTCATCATCACTGGAAGGATTTAGGTGGATTTTTTATTGGCTTCTATGTTTTTGCGTGCGTTAAATTATGTCTAAATGTGGGTTTACAGGTAAACAGATATTAGTGGATTTTGTTGTGCAACACTGTCGTGAACATGGTCCGTGAACTACGTTGTAATGTATGCACTGGTTGCTGTGTAGGCTGAGAAACGCGTGGACAGCGATGGAATGATGGTGCGCTCCGCAACGCAGCGATGAGACGCAGTTTCGGTGCAGAGAGAGCAACATTACTATCCTCTCTCAGCTTCGCTCTCTCATCTCATGTACACACGCGCGCACACACACACATGTTCTCGCGCACGCGTACGCACGCACCTGCCTATTACATTCACACTCCCGAGCTCAGTCATTCCCATGGTTTTCTTTGCGTGCTGACACCAACAGGCGTTTGCTGCAAGATTAACACAGTCCATTCTGTCCGTATTTTCAGGACTTTCACGGTGATCTTTCCACCTTATTTCCACTGACCAGCTGTCTGTCTGATTGCTGCAAGGATGAGCAGCAGCTTATAAACCGACTCTGTGCTGTACCCATTTTTAGGATCATTATTTCTTCTTCAGAATAGGTAATAATGCATAATAGACTGTTCCAGTTGTAGGATTTTTGGGCATAATTGTCTATTTTGAGTATCTCCTCAGTGGCAGAACCAATCCTTAAACGAGTTGGATGGCCTCAACATCCACCTGATCTGTTCCCCTGGAAAGACTTAGCTGTGTGGAGTGTACACTGCATAGGAAACCACCCACACAGGCATATGAGCCAAATCAACATTAAAGTTTTTTTTTCATTGCTGAATAAATCAAGTGTTATACAAATGAATTTGGACTGATACTGTGAGAAGCTTTGATGGTTCCAGTCCAACAGCATTCACATTACAAAAGAAGCATTTAATAACCATAGTCAGTTTTTGGATATGTGACAGAATGAGATCTAATCCTTTGGATATAATTATTCTAAGCCTTATTTTTCTTCCTAAAACAAAAGTGGGAACTTGTGAATGTAGAATATGGTCTTGAAAATTGGGGTGAAAGATAAAAGGAGTGTGCAAACTGAGGGCTAAATATCAGCACACATGAATCAGAGTTGTGAGACTCTTAAATCATCTCACATTTCAACCTATTCAGTTCAACATGTTGAATGTGGCAGCAACATAGAGCTGCAGGTAATTATACGGTGGGTACAGCACAAAGTGCAGCTGAGGCTGACGGGAATGCAGCATGTATTTTGTCAGAAACCAAAGTGATGAACACATTTTGGTAGTAAAATTGTGTGCTAAATTTAATGGAAATCCATCTGCTGCTATACTATCAGCTTCGAGCCTGTACTTTGAGACAATTTTGCTTTGAAATAAATGCTAATATCAACTTGCTAACATATCCGCAATAACAATACTAACATGGTGACGTTCACCATCTTAGTTTTTGTATTTCATGCTAACATTTTCTAATTACAACAAAACACAAAGTACAGCTGAGCCTGATGTAAACAGTTTTGCAGGTCTGTACCAAAGTGGCGGTCAGACTGACAGACAGTAAACTACAAATTATACTGTATAGTCGTGCCAGTCATTAAACATTCACTTTAGACTGTGACCTTTGCAGCATCCTCTAGATTGAATGTGTGGCTCAAAGAAATAGAAGGGATAGGATCATTGTGTGGAAGTCATGCTGAAGTAATTTAAACAGGTCTTCAGGGAAATACTGCCTTTTTTGCACATCTGCATGTCCTAGTTAGCCACCATCTGTGCCAGGAATACCACCAGCATGCTTCTGAATGTGCAAGGAATGATGGGAAGTTGGATCTTAGCTTGACCCTTTAACAGCATATTTTAACATCTTACTTCTCCTGTGTTTTTTCTGGTCTTCCAGGTATGGCTGTGTGGAGGTTTGGATGGAAGTATGAGGCTGACAACCTCAAGAAATGGAATAAAGGGAATTAGGAGACAACTTGAGCCAAATCTATAAATAAACAGAGGTGACATTTTAAAAGCCTAAGCCTGGGAAAGAGCTGCAGAGTGAGGAAAGGAGAAGGTGAAGAAGAGGAAGAAGGCGAGTGAATATGGGGGGTGCTCAGATGTTTACCACATTTCTCCTGGACTCTAAGGTTCACTCCATCAGCCACCAGTCAAATTAGGAGTCTCCTCAATAAAATCCGAGCAGCTCATTTCACCTGCTGGAAGAGCCCCTACCCTCGGTGATGTGATGAATAAGTTTGAAGTCCTTGGCATTGTGGGAGAAGGTGGGTGGTTTTACACACCAGATCCTACTGTATGTTTGTAGAACACAAGGACTGTACGAATTGTTGTTTACCTGCAATTCTGATCCTTGTGATCACAACCACTGGGGTCATGTGCAGTGTATTTTTTTATATAGAAATTTTGACATTTTAGCAGCCTATGGTGCACTTTACATTATGCATCTGAAATCTACACATCGATGTTATTACTGATTTTGTTCCCCACACCGGTGTCACCCTTCCAGATCTGCGGCATCGAACCGTAGTTGGGGGCCTCTGGTTCATAGCTAAACTGCTTTAGCCCTGGCTCCTAGCCAGTAAATGAACCTTAGAGGTCCGGGCTTTTCCACTGGGGAGAAGTGAAGACTGAGGCCAATTAACGCCGTTCAAAACACAGGCTTTGTTCCATCTTGGCAACACAAACACTGCACGTGGCCTTTGATGCCCAGTTAACTGCATTACAATCCTACATATACACTTAGAGCTGACTACTGTCTGGCTGCATGTAAAAGGTGTCTGTTCCGTGTGGTGGTCTTCTTGCTCTCATACTGCGCACACAAGTCACAACCTCCAGCAACAACAACAGCATTACAGTCGCAACCTCCAGCAACAACAACAGCATTACCTATAAGGCTGTATGTCTTAAAGGGGATGGCCTGGCCTGTAACAACGGCTGTGGGTACCTTCTTGGCCATAGCTCACTAGCTTTAGCTGTAAAACAGTCTGCCTGTAATTGCAGCTCCTTGTGGGAGGTTCTTGGCTCAAGCATTTAGTTCATGGGTCAGTGCATTTAGTGCAGCCATTGCCATTGGGATGAAAAGAGACTTTCCAGACATGCAGCAAAAATGCTTCTGAAAATAATCATCAACCCTACCTTTAAATTACTATCAATGAAATTCATCTCTTCCTAGATTGGTATTTCACACTGAAGGGCTTCCATGCTCCAAGGGCATGATCAGTCCCTTTCCATTCCATTGGCATTCAGTCTGCAGAAAGTGTCAGACGATAACTAAATTACAGAGCAGAAGCAACAATGAATTAAAATATTTGCCTTAAAAAGAGAATAAGGGCTGCAGAGAGGTGCATCTGGCATGAGCAAGTACTTTAGAAATGCACAATATGATCAGTTTACCATGTGAGCTATCTGAGCACAGGCAAGTCCCACCCCTGCCCCCAGTACCCAGAACCAAACGTTGCCCAGTCTTTAAATGTTCACCCCTGGCTATTATTCAAAAGTCTGCTGTTGTTTGAATTTACAGTTAATGAACACAAAAACAAATCATGAAGACCTTGTGGCTGCATGTATTATGACTCTTGTCTTCTAGGAACAAATGAGAATGTAGTTTGACATGGGAATAGCTATGCATAACCTTGTAGTGAGGAAGTCAAGGTTGGATCTAAAAGGCATGTGTTAACATGAGAGCCAACTGTTCATTTCATATTTTG
>NW_018127884.1:69418-124469 GCF_001952655.1 Monopterus albus | reverse complement strand
CCCACAGCAGTGACAGACTGGAAAACATATGACTCAGCTGTCTTATGTAATGGCTTTGAAAGGTACTGATCAACTAGGTCACTCTGCTGATAGAAGATTCAGTATTTCCTGACCAGAATTCTACCCTTGCAGAAAATACATAAAATACTGGGGTCATGAGTATAAGCCCACACTGTGCCTGTGTTGTTTGTGTGCATCTATGTGTTGTTAGTGAGAAGATTAAAAGCCTAGTCCGCAGGATCAGTGACAATATTGAAGGCTGTTCAAAAAAATAGAAAAATTTGCATACATTTTTAAATGATTCAAGTGTTCTACACATACAGTACAGTACTGTAGGTCTTTAACATATCAAACCATGTAGCCATTATTTCTGTCAGTTAGCGGCATTGTTTGTGGCTGATTTCAGTGAGTCGGACTAATATGCATCCTTGCTTCACTCAAATGTGAGAAGATGGGCTAATCGAGTTTATTGTACTGTCAGCATACTGTACATAAATCAAAACATTTTATACACTACTACAATTAAATAATGGAAAATCTAAAGCCACAGCAGCATTTTCCTTGGCTTTTACTGGTAAAAGAAAAAGTCACTGTATAGAATTTGGAACACATTTGGCCATCTTTAGATTGGTAGTTCAACCAAGAAGTACATGTCTACATTTTGTAATTGTAAATTGTTTGCATGACCTGCACGGAAGCAGAGCTTGCAAATCACCTTTGTGAAACAGGTTGGTGAACTACCTCATCCTTCCTGCAACATGGTAATAGAATTAGTTTTAGATTTAAGGGTTTGTTTGAGCAGTCTTTCTGAAAAACATAAATATATATATGATTGATAGTGTAAGATCTTGTACTCAAGATCTATTCCACATGTAAACTGGTTACATGATAACACTGGGAGAAGAGCTATGGTTCAGTTTTTCACTGTTTATGTATTTGTTTTCTCATCATGCACAATATCTCAGATTTTGACAAATTGCAGAATAATGCATGTTGCCCTCTTATAATGTTCAAAACAGTGACAGTAATAGGGGTATCAGACACAGCTGGTCAGAGTTTAACATGGAGGAGTAGGAGCGAGTTTGCCTGTTTTTGTCTTGTTTCCTGGTTGAATTATAAATTTAAAGTGGAGCAGACATGAGTGGGAGTGTATGTGGTGTCTGAGATTAGCAGCATTTACCTAAACTTTTATGTTGCATGTGCGATTTGAATGGCAACAATAGCAGTCTGGTAAACAGGCTTAAAAACAGATAATGAAATATAAAGGATCAGCTGAGAACATGATGTGCTTAGTAAAGACAGAAAGCTACAGTGTGTGTTTGTGTGTGTGACTGAGTGGTGTTAGGTGTCAAAGGTATAGGCAAACGTATGTGTTGAGGATGGACATATGCAGCCGCCTCACCTGTTAGCTGTTGCTTCTCTCGAGGCCCATGCCTACTGAGCTTGTGTTTTAGAAAGATGTTTGTCTAAGGTTTTGGAGGCTGAAACATAATTGAGATGTTGAAACGTAACAACACGTCTCACCTTCTATTGATCTTTTGTGTCTTTCACTCTATTTCTCTGTCCAGGAGCATATGGAGTGGTGCTTAAGTGCAGGCATAAGGTAAGGCGGCATTTCTCATTTCTGCAGGTCTGATTATCATTTGTACGAATGCATTTATAGGCTGCATTATTGTTGTATGAAGTCTTTGTCTTCATGCACATTTTCATTGAGAGATTAAAATCCTATTATGATGACAACAAAGAATAAGGCTAAGGATGAGAGGCACAAAATAGTACAGCAGATTCGTAGTGTATTAAGTCTGGGAAACTATGAAATGCCTTAGGAGACTACAATCATGGTAGCAGCAATGTTTTCTTTTTATTTCTATTTAACTTTTATTTTACCAGAGGAAGTCCCAATGGTGTTTATAACCTCTTTTCCAAGGTAGCCCTGGCAAGATAAGAGCATTAAACATTACAGAAAAAAACATACAAATACAGTATTAAGAACTAGTCACACTAAACTAACTAAAGCAATAAGAGGATGAAAAAGGATCGTACACTAGTGAGTTTACAGTCCCCTTAAAACTTGGCTAGTGATACCAAGTTTGTTCATTTGAGTTCTGTTTGCAAGGTGTTCCAAATGAATTGGACAGAAAACAAAACTTCTTTGTTTCCCCATCTCTGTTCAAACACAGGGGACAGATGGCTGATATACCTGCATATCTTGAGATCTATGATTATATAGGTGGAGGACGTATGGGGACAGTTTGTCTGCAATCTGATGCTATATGCAGTGCTAACATGCTGACGGGTAGCAGGTGTAAAGTTTACTATGTTCACCATCTTAGCTTAGCATGTCAGTATGCTAATATTTGCCATTTCACATAAAACACAGTGTACAGCTGTGGCTGATGAAAATGTTTTTAGTTTTATGTACTGTATTTAGTCATAAACCTACAGCAAGTTCTGGATACTGATGATGGCACTAAATGAAAAGTCGGGTTGTCACCAAAGTCATTAGGATTCATCATCTGGGAACCAAGAATGTCTCTACAAATGTTCATAGCAATTCATCCAGTTGTTGTTAACATATTTCATCTTGGATTAAAATGATAGACAAGACCACCACATTGGTAGCACTGGAGTCATACCATTAATATGGCTAAAAATCACATTCAGATCTCAAAATACTTCTACGATGTTCAGTCATCTTCAACGCATGCTGAGAAACACAACATACATTACCCTAAACTGCAGATTAGAAACTAATGCCACTAGTTGCTAATGGTGTGCAAACTCATACTACTCAGTCACATGATACTGGCCTACTCTCACATGGTTTAAATATCACATTGTATGCATGGCTGTAAATGTTCTCTGAGATGTATATGATTTCCTATTGTGGCTCTTCAAAGAAGTATTTAAATTTATGCTATTAATGTACTTAGTATGCCTGAAAGCAAGGCCTGCCGGTGTGACTCATCCAGTGGTGTTTTCCATACGTGACTGCATGGTTCTCAGCTCATGTAGTGCTGTTTTATCTTCCTCTACGTGCTGTTTCTCTGCAGTGTTTATCAACCTAAACCGATGTTCTCAACCTGTGGTGTTCTGAGACACAAATCCTGAAGTGATTTTCTTAAAGTTAATTCTGAGAAAAGCCAAACAAAGTAAAATAAAATAAAATAATAATAATGTAAAATATGTTAAAAAATGCCAGCAGAGGAAAATCCCTCGTCCATGCCTTTATAGTTATGTTGCTTATGCTTGATGCTTGCTTACAGATAAAACCAATACACACTATAAGGGATTATGCTGATGTTGTAAAATATGACTTGCATTCATCTTTTAATTAACGGCATTATTTCTCTAGCACTTTTATTAATATGGTCCCACATTTCACCAATACCATCCAAAGTCTTCTTGAACGCACATACTCTCCACTCTTTGGAAATGCTACAGCAAATGCAGCAGTTGGGCAGACCACAGTGTCTTCAGTGTAAAGTATCCCTGCTATAGAGGTTGAGACTGGAAGTGGTAGAGTGAATGAGCACATCAGTTTGTGTTGAGTGTAGGGTTTTTATTCTTCTTTTCATTTAGAGTTTTGTATAGACAGTAATGAGTTGTCGCATCAGGGCATTTTATATATTGGCTTTTGACATAGTCTCAGGCTGTTTCCACTGACTGATAATGGCTTAGACAGCAGGAACAATACATTTAAGTCCCTTTCAAACACGGCACCTGGGATTTTGTGGGCTATGTTTAGCTGTTGCCTCTTTGACGTTCAGACAGAGTTGCTGTGAGTGAAATTTCCAGCACGGCTTTGTTCAAACATAGTAGCCACAGTGTTCACGTGATATCCAACATCATGCGAGACAGACATGCTGTACTTGATTCATTTATTATACCCCAGTTAGAGAGGAAGTGAGCAGCGGTGGTTAAGTGAGATAGAGAGTGAATGAAGAGAGGGAGCGGTGTTAGCAAGAGCAAAGCAGTAAAATAAATCAAATATTGTGCATTGTGCTGTAACACTGTCATCACCTTGACCGTGCCTTTACATGGACTTTGACCACTTCGGTTAAGACATGTAGCCAGTAGGAATGTAGCCGGCTATTTGACTAGGTTGCTGGTAACACTTTGCCAGCTATGTGACTCAGGACTTTGTTCAGATATGACGTGAAATAGCAGGCAAATTCCTGGATGGCCGTGCATGTCTGAAAGGGGCTTTAGAAAGCTTCAAAAAGTAAACGTAAAGTATACTCTCTGATTGAATATGCTTAGAAACAGCCTTGAAATCTAAAAACATCTTTAAATATATCAATGAATGAATAAAACACCAAAGTGGTGTACTGGCTTGATCAGATAGGAATGGGGTTAAGGGCAGATTACCACCGTTATTATTAGCACTTGTATTCAGGCCTTCATTAATAAAGTGCTGTTGACTAAGTGTTTAATCTCAGTGAGAGCAGCAGTTGCTACAGAGGTGACCCAGCAACAATCACATTGTCTTTTTCATAATTTATCAACGGTCCGGGTAAGGCATGAAATTAAACGAGTCACATTGTGCTTGATAGAATACAGTAATTAAATGAGAACAATCATTAGAGGTGAACAAGAATTACCACCTCATATCATGTTGATAAGAATGTGACGGACACCATGCAGCCATGGCTGCTGCCAGCATAAAACTAAAGAGTTGAGAAATTGTTTCTACTTTTATGTATTTTGATATTTACTTAAACCCATATTTATTTCCTGGTTGAGTTAGCTTTACCACCTGCACTACCAACAGTGGTGAACATTAGGATACTGGAGTTAGCTTTACCACCTGCACCACCAACAGTGGTGAACATTAGGATACTGAACATACGGGGCGACTGTGGTTCAGCGAGTAGAGCAGTTGTCCCGGGTTCGAATCGTGGTTCTTGCAGTCAAAGTGTCCTTGGGCAACACACTGAACCCCCAAGTTGCCCCCGATGGTTAGAGCCATCGGTTGAGTTGGTGCTGTAGATGGCTGCCTCGGTTCTGTACCGGAAACAAATTTCTTGTGTGTAACTTACTTGGCCAAATAAAGGTGATTATTGTATAATGCTCACAGCACATGGCAGAAATAGTTAGTCAAAAACAGGAAACAAATCCTGTAATATCAACCTTTTTGCACCAAACTCTGTGTTTCATGGAGGAGCTCAGAGTAGAGCCGCTGCTCCTCCATGTTGAATGGAACCAGTTGAGGTAGCTCGGGCACCTGTTTAGGATGGCCCCTGGATGTCTTCCTGGGGAGGTATTCCGGGCATGTCCCTACGGGAGAAGGCCTCGGGGCAGACCCAGGACACGTTGGAGAGACTATGTCTCCCGGCTGGCCTGGGAACGCCTTGGGGTTCCTCCTGAGGAACTAGAGGAGGTGTGTGGGGAGAGGGAAGTCTGGGAGGCTCTGCTCAAGCTACTGCCCCCACGACCCAGTCTCAGATGAAGATGGATGGATAGATGTTTTGTTTTCTTTGTTCATGTGTGTAGATTAAAGTTGTAGGTAGAGGTTAGGCATTTGATTTGACATTGGACATACACAATCAATAAAGCATGCACACTTGGTTAATTTTGTATTGTATATTCTTTTTGAGTTACCATTTCCTAGTCCATGGATGGAGGTGGTCCTGACAAAAAGATTGGACTGAGGAAACAGCAGGTTTAAATACTTCCCACTAGACCTGGACTGTACCAAGTACCCAATACAAGAAAGAGGGGAGTTTGGGAGAAATTTATTAATTTGTTTGTGGTTTATGTTAAAACTTTATTTGTCAAGTTGTTTTTTTTTTGTTTTTTTTACATTTAAAGTAAATATTTTAGTTGTTAGCAGGCTGTTGTCAGGAATCAGTGCGTGAAGCTGCCGATAATGTCAAGGGGTAAACTCAGTTATATAGCCAGACGAGTAAATGCAAAAATGTCTCTTTAATAGGAGCCACGGTACAAAACCAAAACGATACAGAGAAACTAATGAAACAAGAAACACACTCGCAGGTCGGTAATACAGTCCAGGGCCAGAGCCAGCAAACTTACACAGCCAAGGAATCCACAAACGAGAGGTCAGAGAGGGAAGTCCAGTAATCCATACACAGAAGGCAGTCCGAAGCAGGAGGGCAAGGCAGTACACACTGGTCAAAATACAATCTGGGGTCAAAACATGAAAAACAGGCACAAGGAAAAACTGCTGGAAAGTCTGACATGGGTTAGAACAATCTGGCAGCTTTCCAGTGGGGGAAGGCTGCCTATAAAGGGGTGAAAACAGGTGAAAACAGTGAGTGCTGATTAGAGTAAAAAGTCCAAAACTAAAGTGAAACAGAAACTGGAAGTAATGTCAAAATAAAGGCATGAGAACGGAAGCCGACGGGACAAAATAATGACAGCTGTCTGTTCAGTGTTTATTGGTAGATTATTTATATAGCATCTTTGCTGTATATACAGCCGGTATATACAGTATGTTCCCCCATTTGTGTCATTTATTAAGTCAGTTGGTTTTTGTTTGAGGTTCTGTGCAGGTCAGTTTGCTGTATTTTGAGTTTCCTTATCTTTTATTGGCTTCTTTTAGGGCCCAGTTCATTTGATATTGATGTTGTTTGTATTTTTCTTTATTTTTGGGTGAATAAAAAGCCCATCTTTTTTGAACTTTAAAAGCTGTGTCCTCTGCCTTATGTTTGGTCCCTGACACTCACAGATAATCCTATACATTGTCAGTAAACATTGTGATTTATGCAGCTTGACAGATGTGTTAAATAGGAATCTTGTGTTTCCTGCAAAACCTTTTCTGTTGCAAATTTGTTGTATATAAATGTAGTTTCTACCAGACATGGTTAGTTTGGGTGCTGGAGTTCTGGCAGGGAGAAACAGGCTGTACTTTACTTTTCCCACTTATTCATCAGCCAGTAATTTATGTCATTAATAAAGGTTTGTTATTTTGTAATAAAAATGTTAGCATCTAAAAAGACTTCTTGCACAGCATTGAATCTTATTCTACATATAGATCCACACTGTATCTCTAGATTTTTCCTATACACCTTAAGTAGATTTTTCTTTTATGTTCAGTTGTGGAAAAACTTTGATTCTCCTAAAGCGAATCAAACAGAGCCACACACATTAATCACAGTGTTTTGTAAAGTTTCATCTGTGTGGATAAAGCAACATATTCTGCTTTGACTGAATAGACGTAGACATTTAGACATCAGTCCTTCTGTCAGTACATTCATGAACATAGTACATTTGTGAAAAACACTTATCCCTGCACACAGAGCAGAAAAGAACTATTGTAGGAGGAGTGACAGTCACAGCAGAGTCAACAAGAGAAGAGAGCATAAGAGGGGGAAAGAAATATTTTAAGCATTTAATGCTGTTTCTGCTGTAACGTGTTTTGTAACGTGTTACATTAAAAAAGTAAATCTCATTTTATTTTTGGTCAACATTATTGTTTTCTGAAGTCAATTAAAAAGCAATTATGTGAAAAATTAAGATCATGTGCTAGCAAGCAGATCCTGTGATCTGTGAACATAGACCTTACGTGACTCACCAAAATGCTCCCATTGTTTTATCTGCCCAAAGAACACTCTCCGAGAAGCATTGTGCTTGTCACCATGCATTTCATCGAACTCCAGTCAGTTTGTTGTGTTTCTTTTTCAAAAGTGGGGTCTTGGGTATTCTTCACTGTGGTGCCACTGGACACTGTACCTTGGCATTGGTTTTGTTTTGAGGTTTCTCTGGTCTGTGTTCAGTGCGGTGCAAGCAATGAAACCAAACAGCACAGTGCGTAGTTTGCTCATCTTAAATAGGCTCAATAACTGATTACATGTGAGAGACTAACTGAAGACAGTCGTCTGCATGAAGTATCACTACAGTCTGGTTATTTATCACGACTTCTAAGGGATAGCATCAATTTTGTCCAGGTCATTTTAGAAAACCTTTGTAGAATAAGCAACAATGTGGCCTTTTTCAGTTACTTTGTATTATTCTATAGCAAACCAAAGGCCCACGGTGTGATACATGTCTACATGTTTCTAAAGTGAGCCAATGTCCTCAGAAATACCTGGCCTGTGTTTTGCATTTCAATACTCTGTAAATTGTCTTTGTGTGCGTACCACACTAAATGTACTGTTGTCAGACTTGCAGATTACAAATAAACCTAAGCCCAATAACATTTTATGTAATTGAATCAACACTGCAACAGCAAATTTTTTATTCATCTTTTTTTTTTTTACTTTGATATTACTGGACCATGAAATCTCCAAATTCAGAAAGAATGAAGTACCAGCCATCAAAATGTTAAATAAATGGTATGTGACAGGTTTCTCAGCTATATAGTATAGGGGAATCATTTTCACACATGTAGCCAGAGACCCAGACCATGGCAATAAAAGCTTTGTAGCTTTGCTGCAAGAGAGCAGTTATTTTTACTTTCTCAGCTGGAAGCAGGGCAAAAGAGAAAAGGGTGGCAGAGGGATAGAGAAGCAATGTGTGTATGTGTGTGTGATGGAGAGGAGGAGATGCACAGGGAGGTATTGAATACGGAGACTATGCTGTTAGTAAATGGGTCACCCTGTTACGAGTCATGCAGCAGACGTACTGTATATGGCCGAGGGAATCTTAGGAAGACGAGGCTGGACACTGAGCACCGGGGTAAAAGCCAGCCTTGTGACTCAGTAGAGACTGGCTGTACTACAGAGAAATGATGTGCATTTTAAATGCATGTTTCTGATCAATTGTGGATTCTTTACAGTACATTATGTGTTTGATGGAACATTTAATTAGCTGAGTGAATGTGTGCCAGCATTTGTGCAATGTTCTGCCACTTTATGCAAGTGTTGTATTAGCGTATGTGGGTGTGTGTATGGAGGCTTATGTGTTATCTTGAATTTGTGTTTTGGGAGTGACAATAGCACAACCTACAAGCTAGCCAATGTTTCCCGGTGCATATACAGTATCGCTGTGCAGTTTTGTAATGCTGAAATGACTTGTCAGTTTATTACCAATAGCCGATCAACAGCAAATTCTTCAGTGACTCTTTGATAATTGATTTATTATTTAAGTAGTTTGTCATGTGGAAACAGTGCCAATATGGATTCCCACAGAGGACTGTGCTTGATTATCTCAGTTTTAAATCTTTGTTAGCAGAATACATGTGTGGCTTTTTGCGCAACAATGAAAGCAATTTGAAGACATAGCATTATGATCGTGTTATTTTTGATTGCCATACTATTAGACATAGCTAATCGATAATGAAAGTAATCATTAGTTATTTTTGTTTTAAGTGAGATTTTGTTACATTTTCAGTTGCAAACGTTGACTCCATAAATGAAGCACAACACATCACTGATGTGAGGTCACATGTCCTACTGCAGTAGGACATGTGACCTCCATTGAGCCCAATAATAATTCCATCTATTGCTATTTAGCATAATAATGATGATATGTATTTATCACAGACATATAGTGATACTAAGAGATAAGTTGGGACTAAACCACTGCAGCAATATCACCTCTTCTGTGACATGTTGTACAGTATGGCAGCTTGCTTTTTGTATTTATTCGGCCATGGTATGGTCACGCAGTCACGACTGGTGCTCCTGTGAGATGGTCAAGTTTTACCCCTGTGTGTGATGTGTCAACCAAGACTTGCTCATGTCATCAGCAGAAAATTAAAAAACCTGAGACTATTTTTAGGTGTGCTGACTTCACATGGACTCACAGGGTAAAGAAATGGTGGTCAGAGACACGGCACATGAGCACAAGCAACATCAGCACTTTGCACAGTGCTGCCACAGAGCTCCGAGTGTCACATACTGTATGCTTTATGGGCATTGGTATGTATGCATCTTTTTCCTGGTAAACATAGTACAACTCCCAGTTTGTTATTCACATATACTTCACTGGAAACTGTATCTTTACTCTCAGGATTGTAAAGCCATTCCTGTGAACACAGACCGACTTTGTATTTTAAAAAATGCGTTCCTCAAACAGTTGGCTTGTGTAAGTGAGAGCGCTTCCAGTGACGTGCAGCTCCACACTGCATTGCCTCCTCTTGACACTGATACTGACTCTGTTGTCTCTCCCCCCGTAAACAAAAGGACAATAGAGGAACCGGAGAATAGCAGAGGGGAGAAGGAGACTGGGCTGTATGTTGTAATTGCCTCTGGAACACTGTCGTCACCCTTAAGCCTCATGATCCATTAATAACATTAAATAGACGGTTTTCCCATTTAGTCAAAGACGTAGGCACACAACGTCATGACAGCACATGTGTGCACATTGTCCAAATCTAGAAACTAACACAGCAGGAAAAGAATAAAACCCCTTTCTCCTTTTCATTCCCACTATTTGGAAGCATGTTTAGTTTATTAGCTTACATTCAAACTTGGCACATGGAATTTTTATGAGAAATGATAAGTAACACTTTAACACGGACTAAAGCAATAAACTAATTATTGCAGGTGCTATACAGGGAAGGAGCAGCACAGATAAAAAAACAAACAGAGGCTTTACTCAATATTAGAAGCAAACTGGCTGCTGAAAAAAAAAAAAAAAGCCCGACTTTAGATTTACAGTGAAAAAGATCATAATGTTACAGTATATGTAGGCAGAGACTGTGCTCGCCGGTGACTCGCTGCCTAACTTGCATCTGTGTGTAATTTTTTTTCCTCTAAAAAAATCATAATGCATGAGCCATTCAAAGCCTCCTTCATGTCATGATTTACAGTACAAAGTAAATGCTCACTGAGCAGTTTATTAGGAATGTCAGACTGATACTATATAGGGCTTCCCTTTGCTCTTAAAACATCAGAAGATGACGACAGGACTCTGAAAGGCTGTGGCATTCAAACAATGACTGATTTGTATTGCAAGTGTTTCAAGAAATATTTCACCATCACACCAACAGTACCAACCTGACCTGCTGACACAAGGCAGATTGGGTCCATGGATTCATGCTGCTGATACCAAATTCAGACCCTACCATCTGTGCGTCTCCACATAAATCAACAATCCAACAGTAAAGTGCTCAGTGAGTGTTGCTGCACAAAACTTTGCACACATTAAAAAGGCCATTAACATGGCATAGCCTTTCATTAAATTAGATACTGTATGTCTTCCGCTCTAGTTTCTTGACAAATCCTATCCACAACCTCCTGGGCTGTTAAAGTAGATACAAATCACTAGTTACTGGATGCATTCTTGAGACATTGCATTGAAATGGTTTCTATCATTCCTTCAAGCAATTAGCAAGAAGCTGAAGGAGACTGAAGATGCATTTTAATTATGCAAAGGATGCACTGCTTTTTGTGTACGAGTGCCTTGAGGTACAATAATCGAAGTGAGAGCACCGATAAAGCCCCTGTATTGACACTACCGGCAACCTGGGCACTCTTATTAATTTTTTGTGCTTAGAACAGGCAGAATATCAGAATACAGTATGTTCTTTTTATTCTTTTTTTGTCTATTTATCTTAGAAAGTTGCAGAGGCATTTGTTAAACTCAATAAGTTGTTTCCTTCAGTTTTAATACAACTCCCTTCCTCATACCTTCACAGGAAACCAATGAGTTGGTTGCCATTAAGAAGTTCAAAGACAGTGAAGGTGAGTGAAGGAACATGGCAGGGCGAAGATGAAGGAGATAAAACTGAATAGCTGAACAGCTGTGTCATTCTCTCTCTTTAATTTTTGCACAGAAAATGAGGAGGTCAAGGAGACGACTCTCCGGGAGCTGAAGATGCTTCGGACACTGAAGCAGGAAAACATCGTCGAGCTAAAGGAGGCCTTTCGCAGGAGGGGGAAGCTGTACCTTGTCTTTGAATATGTTGAGAGGGTCAGTGTGTGCATGCTATGGACATATTAATTCCTGAATTATCTCTGTTCTACTGTATCTAGACTCTTAAATTTCAGGATGCTAAGACTGCTCAGTTAAGCTTAAAAAGCATCACCATGGAAACATATGAACTATGCTGTTAATGAATAATGGTATTCCCCACTGTGTTGCCAGGGTTTCCAGCCAAGTGTTTATTTTATGACAGGGTTTATTTTCATACTGTACTCTAATCATTCTAGCATGTGTCCCCCCTCGCTCCCCTGTGAGGGTTTAAAGATGAGAGAGAAAAAAGAATCCCCCTTGTAAGAATTATCTAGGATATATATTTATATTTTCAAGCAACTTGCACCACGCCACACAGTTAAACCTGCAGCTATACATCTTTGCTTTTTCTAGAAGTAAAATCATTGTTGGTTTGCAGAACATGCTGGAACTGTTAGAGGAACTCCCCACTGGCGCTCCTCCTGATAAAGTCTGCATCTACATCTACCAGCTCATCAAAGCCATCAACTGGTGTCACAAAAATGAGATAGTACACAGAGGTGGGGAGTTTATCTTTATTCCTGTTTACATATCTACTCAAAAATCTCATCTTGTCTTGTGAAGGTGGCCCAGTTCCAGGTCTCAGTATCTTTTCCCACATCTCATATGCTCAGTGATTCAAAAGCTAGTTTGTGCACTCACTGATGGCCATTTAACCAGCTGAAGACACAGTCAGACCAATCAGAGCTTAGTACTGTAAGCAGAATTATCAATGGGGACATCATCTTCCCATCCATCCAGCTAGCTAGCTATGAAAAATATCACCAGGAAAACTGGGACAAACTGTGGATGAGATTGCAACTGTACAGTAAACGTTGCTGTTACAGTAGAACACAACTCTTACTTTCCATATTTCCTTGCTCAGTGTGTTAAAATGTACCTGCTCTTAGCCACAGTTTCTATGTCAACTGAAAAGGGATAAGACTCACTACTGATGGGTCAGTGGGAAACAAAGCAAAATACATCCTTTAGCAACAAGAAATTGGCTCACAACAATAAGGTTGGTCAGACTGATTATGAGGCTAAAAGTTAGAAGTTGATTACAATATTTTTAGAATTATACCTGTCAATAAATATAACCAAAGTATTTCTCCAACATTTTTTTCTTTGGCAGCATGGGGATGGCTCTGCTTTATTTAGAAACATAACATTTAAAGAAAACACGAGTGAATAAATAAAATGTGGAATGTCAAAGTAATAACAATTTAATTCAGTTAAATAAATTAAAAACAACGGTAACTTCTTATGTCCTGCACTCACTGGCATTTGTTCCATTGTATAAAGAGTCAGTGCTTGACTAATCAAAAAAGATGCAAATGGAAGTCTTGTTTTATGTTATGTTTCATAGCAGTGACTAAGTTAGGTTAGTGACACTACTTAGACATATTGACAACTTTTTTGTTTGCTTCTCTCATCCAGATATCAAGCCAGAGAACCTTCTCATCAGCTCTGAGGATGTTCTCAAACTCTGTGATTTTGGTGAGTCTTTCAGCTTCTCCTATTCTTTACATGAACCTTATTGTCACATTGAGTTGGTAAAATAAGAGAAAGAAAATAAAATAAGAGGGGAAAAATGGTGAAAAATTGCTTGTAAATTCAAAGAAATGTGTTTACTTTTTTTTTTTTTAGACAGATTCATTGTGATGCCATCAAGTTATTTTTCATTTTGGCCAGATTGGCGTTTTGGAGCTCAGTTCACCGTGAAAAATCTCACCATTAATTTGCCACCTTGTAAGTTTGTATATCAGTAGGGCCAGTTCTGCCATTGGGAAAAAAGCCAAATAGCAGTATAAAATGTTCTCTGGCGGTTGTTATCACAATTCATCTAATAAAGGTCCATTTCAAGAAAGTCAGGGTAATATCAGGTACCTGTTTCATCTGTAAAATATTAATAAGTTGTACCGATAGACTGTAGCTTTGCCATTTTACAGTTTCCCAGGTGTATATTCTACATTTAAAGGAGTCTTTGCAAAATCACACGGTCTATTAGGTTTGCATAATTGGCTAATGCAACCCTACTGAGTCAGCTGGGGTGAGATTTGTTTGTTATTCACTGTTGGAGCTGGCATTCTGTTTATTGTGATTTTTCATGCTTAAAATGGACACTGTGTACACCAGTTATCTGAAGCGCAGTGTTAGCCCGCCTGCAGTGACATAACTAATTAGAGTCGGATAAAATGGGATGAGGACTGTGTTGTTACAGTAGATGTCTAAACAATTTGAGGGTTGATTGTTCCTCATTTTTACTAATAGGCCTTTTTTACCCTTAAGTGACAGATATAAATGTATGAAAAGTCAGCATATTAAAAAGTGCTGGATGTGTGATATACAGTATCAGGTCTGTGTGATTTATTAATTTCTGTGTTACTCTGGATCAGGTTTTGCCCGTAACTTGTCTGAAGGAACAGATGCTAACTACACTGAATATGTGGCCACAAGGTGGTACCGCTCGCCTGAGCTGCTGCTGGGGTGAGTCTGTGTGTGTATATGGGTAAATTTGTACGTGTGTGTTGATGTGTGGGTGTAAATTTGTTTACACAGTCGCAGTGTGTGGACCCAGTGTCCTTATGGAGACATAAAGCAAGCCCCCAAAATGTAAATCAATATATTTCAGAGTGATGACTTGGTTTAAGGTCAGGTATGTCTTCAAGAAATGAATGTAAGTGAATGTATGTGCATGCATGTGTGTGTGTGTGTGTGTGTGTCGGAGACTAAGTGAGAAACAGGAGACTGAGAAAGGGACATTCTGTTGACTGTTGCAGATCATTGTCACTATTTATTTTATATCTATTTTATTTTAACTTTTAACTATCAGAAAACTGTCTATGACATTTATCCCCTATCCCTGGATCTTTCACAGTTTTCTAGAGCTCATAGTGACCCTGTAATGTCTTGTTTTGTCTGACAGTCAAAACTCCACCAGCTATTCAGTTTACACTTATGTAAAACAGAGGAAAAACAACATACAGCCTCTGTAAATGACTTAAATCATTTATTGCTTGTCAAATCAAGATAGCTGCAAATACATTTTCACCACATGACCATGTCATCATATCCAGAGACCAGTTTTTTGTTTCACTGTTAGTTTTGTTTGCTAATGTTGTGTTTAACACTTTTGCTACATTCACTGTCCGTTCTAGCTCAGAGACAGCTGAACGTCATCTAGCCCCACTGCTGCAGCCTGATTTAGTAAATGCCCTGGAACATTTATTGAGACAGCTTTTGAATTCCACCCACTCAAATACTCTCTCCCTCCAACACCACCGCTCCTCTGCTTCTCTGCTGCCAGATCTCTCGCCATTTCTCACCAGACTCCTCAGCTCTGTTCTCTCAGAAATGACCATCTTCTTTTTGAGCATCTCTGTCAGAAAGGCAGCATCCATTATTCTCATTTTCATTCTCACAGTCACCATTATCACCCCTACTCTACCATAAGGTCATCATGTGCTTGTTGATGTTATTCTCATAATATTGTTCAGTTTTCTCACTTTCTCTCCCACTCAGGGCTCCATATGGAAAGGCAGTGGACATGTGGTCGGTGGGGTGTATCCTCGGGGAGCTGAGTGATGGACAACCTTTGTTCCCAGGGGAAAGTGAGATTGACCAGGTTGGTGAGCACCAAGCATGATGAAACAAATAGCCCATTAAACAGCTATACAGTACCTTCAACAATAATTTATGATTAAATGGATCTCTTTGATTTCAGTTCAATTGAAACAAATTTCTGCTGAAGAGCCAATCTGAGCTTGAGAGGGCTATATAATGTTACAACACTGACAGAGATGGATGAATCTATTTGTATCAGTGATTGTTATAGGTTCAGCCCTATCCCTGAGCCACTATGACATGTTATAGATGTATGCACCATTCATTTGTAAAATGTGAAATTTATGGAAACAGTATGGAACAGATCAATGCACTGGCTCAGCACTAATGTTAAATTGACTGTAAATGCATCTTGAGGTGAGATTGGTTTGGTAGCTTCTGAAGGTCAAAAATGAACACTGAAGCTCATACGTATAATTTCTTACAATTTTTTTTGTGATGAATAAATGCAGTTAGGTTTCATGCCACACAACTGACTATGATGCTGCTTCTCTCCAGCTCTTCACCATTCAGAAGGTTTTGGGTCCACTCCCAGCAGAACAGATGAAACTCTTCTACAACAACCCTCGATTTCATGGAATCAGAGTAGGTATTCTTTCTGACACCTTTTGTGTCTTTTTTCTCTGCTTCATCTTCTCCTCCCCTTTTTGTTTTTACCTTCTTTCCTTCTCTCTCCGGCTCTGTCTTCTTCTGTCTTGCTCTCCTGTGGCAGTGTTCCCAACACTGTGACTGAGTGCATTGCTATGACTCATGAGATAGGTGGTTGGTGTTCAGTTTAGCAGCAGTAGAAAATGTCCCAGAAGGCCATTGGTGTGTGAGACTTATGTGTGAGTGTGTGTTTTCATGCATGTGTGTGTATTTGGTAGTTTGTTTAGTGTGACCCAGCGATAGGTTTTTGTGTGATTTGAACTGAGAATCTACTTTTTGCTGGCGGGAACATCTACCATATGTTGGAAATCCTAATAGTAACTTTCAATGCACAGAAAAGTTCAGTTTGAATATGCATTTGATCCAAGGTTTGTGTGCGTGTGTGTGCGTGGGTGTGTCTGTGTGTGTCAGTTTCCCTCAGTTACTCATCCTCAGACTTTGGAGAGAAGGTACCAAGGCATCTTGAGTGGTTTGATGCTGGATTTGATGAAGGTAAAATACTAAGAATTACTCTCAAGCTTTAACTCAAATTAGTCTGTCTATTTATATTGCTATTAACCTTATAATTATAAAAGACTGTAATTAAAGCAAACAGGATGCCCGTAACCACAGCACTTCAGCTTGTCATTATGGGCTACTAAGTGTAGACTGAGGGGCAAAAATGGCAGCTGTATCCATTTGAGAAAAGGGGTTTGAATACTTCACCAAATTACTGCATGTACAATATAGATCAAATTTAAGAAACAAGCCACTACAATAATGAATGTGTCTTTTCCCATTAGAATCTGTTGCTGCTAAACCCTACTGAGCGTTTTCTGACGGAGCAGAGTCTGAACCACCCGGCCTTCCAGCCTCTGAGGCAGACAGAGAGAGAGAGGCCCCCTCCTGTGTCTCCCAACCTACCACGCTCCTCGAAGAGGAAAACACACCATCATGGAGACAATACTGTTCCTACAAGGTTAGACCGTGCTCATGTAGCTTTACATTCTGTCGCAGTCATTTTACAGTGAACATTTTGAATCCCTCTTACACTGGGACTAACTAAATGATATCAAAGGGATCTTCGATCACAGTATACTGAATGTAATAGTGATTAGATTGTGGTGTAGTACATTTTTTTCTAAATTAAACTGATATTGGTGTTTGGTTCATTTACAGTAAATAAACAGTTCTCTGTCATGTCACAGTATATATCATTATATCATCTAATTCAACTTGGGACCTTAATTCACCAAAGTCATACTTATGTTTTGCATTCATCAGGAATTTGGAAAGGGAACTATTAGCACCTTTTCCACATGGCACAATTACTGGGTCCCCCCACCACCTTTTGACTCCTCTTACACATCAGTGAACAGCATCAGACTGTATGATCCCACAGCGCATAGCCAGTATATATACAGTATTTGCACACAGGTAGCACACTCTTACAAATATTTAAGAGGTACAAAAATAAAAGAACATACACTTAAACTTCTTAAAAATTTGGAACTTGTGTTGATCTTTTTGACTGGTCGACTGTCCAAGTAAAGACATGCAGTTCTTCCCTGCAGCCTTACTTTGCTATGGCACATCATGCTTGCTCCCTTTCAGTGGCTTCCCTGCACTTTTATTGTAGGTGAGGCAAACCACCACAGAGTACGATATGCACAAAAACTTTCAGAAAACCTTTTTCTAAGAGAGTATTTAAAAGGTGAAAAGTTATTTCTGCTGTCAACATGTGTTGCTCCCTCCTTCAGTGCCAGTGAAAACATCAGGATTTTCTGTACCAAACATTGTTTCTTAGGATCCGCTTAATTCAAAAAGCAGTTCACGACTTTGTTGTGACAGAATTTATCCTGTAAACCGCTCTTGTTTTATTTAACACCAAAATTTGCTATCATTCTTGTTCCCTGAGTGATGGTGGATTGATGGATAGATTTCTTCCAGCTTAAGAGAGTGGAATGTTTGAGAGATTGTTTGAACAGTTTTTAGATCAAGTGTTAGCAGGATTGTTAGATTAAGACCTGAGGGCACTGGCAATGTGCAGCATTCACAAAAATTGTTTCCATCCAAAAAGATTAGGACTTGATGAAGATGAATCCTAAAGTAATTTGGGTTAAAGTTTTCCCCATCTGTCCCTCTTTCTGCCCCTCCAGGAGTCATAGCAAGAGCACGAGCCGTCGCTCCAACACCAAAGAGTGTTCAAGCCTCCCTCGCCATGGGGACCTCCATCACCTCAGCAATGAGAGTTTCCTCAATGGTAACAAACCGGCCCCTTCCAGTTTAAGTCCAACACTTCACCCCAAGGGACAGTACATGTCCCAGACCCTCAATCGTTCTCCCTCATCCAGCAAAGACCTGGTTAACAACAATCTGCCACACCTCAGTCCCAAAGAAGGCAAAGGCAAGACAGAGTTTGACTTCAGCTTGGGACCCTCCCCAAAGCTGCCAGACCAGGGACACGGGGCAAAGTACAGCCACAGCAAACCCACCTCCTCTCGCTCTCAGCAGCAGCAACAGCAGCAACAGCAGGCCAGCCGTCACACCTTCCTGGAAAGCAAGACCAACACACTGCAGTCTGGAGCAGAGAAACAACATGGCCGACATGCTCACAGTATGGCCGACTCTGCCCATGGATCCATGTCCTCCTCTTCTAAGAGTTCAGCCTCTTACCTCAGCCTGTCCAAGAGCCACAGTGGGCTGAGTGATGCCAAATCTGTAGGGAACCTCAGTGATAGTCGACTCCACCCAGATGACCCAAACACCAACACAACAGCAGGGGTGGGACCCGGTGCTCGCTTCTTCCCTGCCAGCTGTTTAGACCTCAATGCTCCTTCAGGTCCCCCAGGGCCGCCTGGCAGCCCTTCTGCTCGACACAGTGATCGATCTGGGCACAGCCCTGCCTCTCGTAGCAGCGGCAATGTCCACATGGAGAGCAGCACACTGGACTCCTCATCCAGACACAAATCCAGACATAAATCCTCAGCACCGGGTGGGTTTAAGGGTCTGCAAATTTATAAACAAAAATTTGGAAATGGAGATTGTAAACACACAAAAACAAATACAGAAAAATTACAAAAGCTAGCAAACAGAAAGCCAGACAGACATTTATAGACGTCTCACCTTTTATAGATATAAAAGTTAATCAGATCTCTTTTCTCCTTTCTTCTACAGAAGATGGTGGTGCTTCAGAACTTTTAGATCCAGGAGGGATGCCCTCCACTCACACTCTGCCTTCCCCACATGAGTCTTATCATTACGGCCTGGGCTATACCTCGCCCTTCTCCTCTCAACAGCGGCCTCAGCGTCACTCCATGTACGTGAGGAGGGAACGCCACCGACCACACGGGGTCGAGGGTGGGATGGCGGGCTTGCCTCCACCGGGGCAGGCAATACCAACACGAGCCAGTAGCCTGCAGCTCCTCTCCCCCCAGCTACAGCACCGAACCACCCTCACTGGGCACTCAGTGAGCTCTTCAAGAGAGGACTGCACTGATGACCTGACAAGGGTTAGTGACAAACAGTCCTGTGAGTGTGGTGGTAGTTAAAGGAATCATGCACCCTTAAATACTGACACTGTAAAAAGTGTCCACCAGGACCAACTATATCATGTGGTGATATATCTCTGAAACAAAAGGCCAAATGCAGATGATGTCACTTGTACCACAGCTACTATGCTGGGCCAGAATAGTGCTTAAAAAAACAAACAAAAAACAATAGGTTAATTTAAGCAGCTGGTCAGGATACAAATGATCTAAGGTCCTTTTTTAAGTTAAATCATTAACTGTTTAAAACTCTGAGATTATGTTTTCAATAATTCATTGAAGTATTTTTAGTAAGAATGATTATGATCATTTTAGACCAAATATCAAAAAACTGTTTTTAGCCAACATTTAAAATAAAATAAAAGAGATGTATTATTCTCCACCAAAATGGTATATCTGTTGCTGTAGGGAAGATCTTAAAAAACATTTAAGGGCAATGCACACTTGTTGCATATGACGTACATCGAAACACCTGCTCCCATTATTTTCAGTGCAAGCCCACACACCGGCATTATGAGTAGTGGCGTGTATTGCTGCGTCAGGAGACATTATTGTCCTATTTGCCCAGCATGCGCACGCGTCCAAAGAATTAAATACTAAAATACTTACCCATTTCGGTCTTTCTGCACAGAGTTTGCACAGTTCCCAGTGTATGTTGCCCTTTAGATCGAAATGCATGTATAAGAAAAAATTACACAATGTAAATAAACAGTTAAAATAATCAAGATTTATATATATGGCCTCCAGCCCCTCATGACCCCGTTTGGGACTAAGCGGTTTGGAAAATGGATGGATGGATATATATATGGCTAGTCAATATGTAAAAATGTACAGGGCTGATAGGATTGTGCTGGCTTGAATTTGGACTCATGAGCTGAATATTTCTAAAACTGTAGCTGGGGCCCAGATCAGACAAAGAAATGATGGTGGAGCAGGCTGCTAGTCAATGAATTAGTTCTTTCTTTCCTGTCAGTTGACACCTTAGGAGTTGTTGTTGTCTGTACCAAGTATGCTGATGATCCATCCAGCCATTTGTCCATAATCCTGCTAAACAACCAACAAACGCCACACACACAACACCAAACACATAACCTTCATAGTGGAGGTACAAATAACTTCTTAAAAGCACTTTAACAAATGTGTAGCTTTAAGTTTACATCATGAGACCACAATGCAATGCAGCCACAAGAAGAAAGCTATTCTTTCTCCAGTACCACTGTCACTGAAGCTCACCAGTGAAACTCACATCTGAATGCTACAAGTCAGCGCCATTTTCTTAGAAATGTAAATGATACAGGGAAACATAAGAAATTGCTGAAGATTAGGCAGGTTAATGAACAATGGGTACACAGAAATAATTAGATTTTTTGAAGTACACCAAAACGATATTTTTCATATATTAAGCAATCTAAGAGTGCCACAGGGTGGATTTTTCTTTACCGAAAATATGTGTGTGGGTGTTTCATAAGCTGATGTGTGTGTGCAGGGACTGTCACTGTCTCACATTGTCATTGCCACTGCTTCACGCTGCTTCTCCAGTCTGCTTTGACCTGCACCTGTCCATCTTTTCAACAGAGTGAGCAGTCCCCTAAGGACATGAGCCACCCTTGTGCCCCCATCAAAGATTCTACGAGGGACAACACTCCTGTTTTTCATACACAACGCTCTAAAAACGAGGTCCGGCCCCCTGACTCTTCCCTGCCTTCCTCCAACCAATTGAACGAACACAGACAGTTGCTCTTCTGACTGCTGGTTTCCATAGCTTTTTCTGTTTCTACTCAGGTCAACAGCTTCACTGCACATTGTCGCTGATATAAATGTAGCCTCACTGAAAAGCTCTAAGATTGTCCCAAATGTCTTGTGATGTGAGCCAGTAAAGAATGTGATAGCTAATGATAAGTGATGAAGTGAGAGTAAATGGGTTTATCAATCACAGTGCTTTCAATACTGAAGAACTTTATGTGGTCTTGTGTCCATGTGTGCATTTGTGTGTCCACATGATGTGTGTGTTTCTTAGGTTGGCATGTATCATGACCCTCACGGTGATGACGGAGGCTCCTCTAAGGAGAACCGAATGATTTTCACTGAGTCCATGCCTCGAAGAGTAGGCAGCTTCTACCGAGGTAAGGAGCAGGAATCACCAAACAACAAATGGTGTGTAGTATGACGCTTTTTAGACATGGATGACTGGCCCAGTGGCATGAAATGAGAGGGAGCTGCTCTGGATAAATGAGTGTGAAACTAATTTGACAGATCAATAGTAAATGTCAAACAGTGGTTTCTTTTTTCATTTGCCACTTCACATTGTGTTTAACAATCATACACAGAGAAATCCTTAGTAAAAGAGGGTAAAATATCAGCTTGGGTTGATATCTTAAATCCACACAGATGTACACTTCTAATTATGCTTCCTTTTACTCTTCAGTCCCTTCTCCCAGACCAGATAACTCATCCTCTTTCCACGATGGTGTCGGGCAGGGCCGAGGGCCAGTCGTACCTGTACCTGGAGACCCTGTTGCCATGGTCAACCACTCCAAACGTCAGACGGCTTTTGACTGGTGAGACTGTTTTTGAACTGGCACAACATGGTGTTCTTCACAGTAATATCAGGCTGTGTTACAGCACATGATAAAAGTTTTATTGTATCAGCCAATTCTTGTGACTTTAGACAAGATGTCCATGTTTATGCACATTGCTAAACATTTTTATATTGTCTGACACTTTGTGGCAGTGCTTTGACTAAGCAGACATCGACAGCACACATTGAAGATGAAAAGAATTGAACTTTTTTACTTTTTTCTCATATTTTTCTTACTAAATACAAATTTCAGCCACCAAGTCAAATTTGGACATTTCTTACAGTCTGCCACTAACATGAATTAAGAGCCAATAGATTCTGGAGGATTAAATATACAAAGGATCACAGTCATTTACATCACAGAGATCAAATGAATATCTCATCTCATCTCATTTTCTATACCGCTTAGTCCCAAAGGGGATTGTGGGGGGGCTGGAGCCAATCCCAGCCAGCATCGGGCGAAAGGCAGGGTACACCCTGGACAGGTCGCCAGTCCATCAAATGAATATTTGTTATTTAATTTACTAAAAGAGTGCACACCTCATATTAAGTGAAAAAGAGACTCAGTCCTCGTTAAACTTGTTTTTAAATTCCCTGGTTTGAAAAGTGAATAATTTGAATAGTTGACATAAAACTGAAAGCTTAAAACAGAAAAATATTCAAACATTATGCTTCTGATGTTATTTAAGGACTAGTGTGTTTTCAGAACTCTATGTATTCTGTTCATTACTGTACTTCATCTATTTACAAGTACAATTTGCCTTTGGGATAAATAAGGTATCTTTCTATCTAGCATGTGTTCTAGCATATAATCCTGATTTTGTAATTACAAAAGTGAGTCATATAAAGAATTCTCCACATTTGGCATGCAGGACTGCTGCAGAAGCGATGGTCATGAATCCTCCAGAGCCCATCAAAGAGAAGGAAAAACAAGGCTTCTTCAGAGCCATTAAAAAGAAAAAGAAGAAGACACAAATAGTAAGATAATACCACCACTTCATCAAGCATACACAGTAAAAATGTTTCCTTTAAATTATATATCTTTTTTCCCTTGTCCATGAAGTATATTTTCATGTGTAGTAAATTCTTATCAATAGGCTTTCACAGAGCAGGTATCTGTATCTTCTGACATTAATGCTTTACGTGTCTGTAACACTTTGGAAACTAACTAGTCTGGTTTATTACAATATTCATATTATTTTCATTATTTCTGCCAACATTCTTATTAGGAATAATGGCACTGGATTCAAGTTAATCTCAAAAATCTGGGAACACAGCAGCATCACTACAATGAAGTGCGACAGGTGAAGAAGTACAGATTATCAGATTAATTGAAAAATCCCAGTTTAGTCAAACTTCTCTGGAAAACACTAGGAAGATAGATGGTCCAGTAAAACAACTTTCCAACTGTCTGTGGTAACCATTTATTAGAATATACCAACCAGCTTTTGTACTCAAAAAAATTATTACTCATTTCAAGTTTCACAAAAACTTTGAGCTTTGAAAAATATTAATTAATGCACATATTTATCCACTGCAGTTAAGTGAAGAAAGGAGGTCAAAATAAACAGATAGTGCTAATTTTCAACTAGCTAAAAAATCAAACAATCAATAGGCAATTAATCAGCAACTACCGATTGATAGTTTAATACTTGATTAGTCTTTTTTTTTTTTGCAAAAACAAGACATTTGAACATGTCACCTTGGCCTGTGAGAAATTATAATACTCTCTGGCATATTATAGTCAAAACTATTAATCAAATAATCAAAACATTTACCAGCAAATTAATCAAAATGAAAATAATAGTGCACGCTTACATTAAACCACAGCAAAAAGAAAAGGGTGGAGGTGCAGTAGATGATGTTATGATGAAAAACGTGATGGAAATATAGCATTTATGTTAATTAAATTTAATAATTCAAGGACGGTTACAGTTTTCTCATTGATCTACACAATGAGACCAGTGAGGTTGTTTTTGCATACAGCTGTGTTTCACTCTGGAGCAGAAGCTTGCGTGACCTTAAGGTGTATGCTTTACTTACTGTAAATTAAGTGTGATGTTCTACAACACACTTAATTTTGTTTGTTCCGCTCATTTTTTTTTATTTGCAAAATTTGCATTAAAATATATATGGAAGCACACTTAAAGATTTCCAGTGCAGATTTAGGGATTATTACCAACATTTTGGAAGCACTTTTGGTTGTGATTTAAACAACCTAATAATGGTTATGTAATACTGTTATGTTGTTTACACCCTGTCTGATCAGCTTACCACTCATTTCTTTCCCCGTTGGACCTCACTGTAATGATGCTGCCATACACTGACTGGCCACTCTCTCTTTAACTTAACAAGCAAAATTCATGCTATTACTGATTTTTTGTCTCAGTATGTGTTCTGTAGTGATATCCGTTTAGATGCTTGAGGACCAAGTGCTGCAGATGTTTTTCTGTTTGCTGTCAGAGTTTTGTGTTTAGAGTTGTGGTTGTGCGTCTTCTGATCCACAGACGGACATGGAGGACAGGAGGAACCCCAGCATCAAGAAAAGTCTTTTCCCCCTCTTTAGTTCTAAGAATAGCTTAAAGCACAACTCAGCTGTCAAAGTTCTACCTGTAGTCGCCTCGCCTATGGTACAACACCAGCCTTCTGCGGTCTACCCTGCCTCACCAGTAATCTAACCTCAACACTACGACTGCATGCTAACTCACACTGCACTCACCAGAACGACCTGGTTTGAAATCCTCTCAACTACCCGACGATTGACTAAGAAACTATTCCAAATTGAAAGGATTTCAAAAACTGTTTTGAGTCTAATACTGCACGATGTTTGTGCATCCATTTTGTCTGGCTGTATAATATGTGTCAAATGCAGTCACCTTGCATTTACATTGCATTGTAAGACACTGATTTCATACTGCAGTGTGTGCTGTTCTGCACGTTGTGACTCATCCGATTCAAATAAAGCATTATTTTATCATGTGAGGGTCATGAACATGTTTATAAGCACATAACCCCACACATGTATCCAAAACTCATACTGCAGACATTTACAGACTCTGCTTTTATTTTTTTGCGTAAATGTAAATGTAATCTCTTTTTGTTTTTGGACCGTTAATCCAAAAAAAAAAAAACATTTCAAAGATGTCAGCTCTACTTAATGATTAATCCATTAAACAAAAATTAGGCAACAGATTAGCTGATAATGAAAGTACTTATTGTTTCAGTCCTAGAGTACATTTTAGGTTGTGAAAACACACTCAGACACAAGAATCTGTGTAAAGTCATCACTACTCACCACTTCTTTGTGTTTTGTCTGATGCTGCCAACAGGGTGCATGAAGAACCACACTGTGTGTGATGGATATGACTGTGATAACCCAACCGTAAAGGGAATAACATTTACATAAAGTACATATTTTCTTTAAGTAATAGCCCCTGTATTTTGTTTAAATGTTAGGTTCCTGGTAACGGACAAGAACACCTGTTGCTGCAGAGGAGCTCCAAGTCATCCTCTCATCACGGCAGCCGACGAAAAAACCGCGAGCGTTCCCGAGACCGGGAACGAGAACAGAGCCGAGACCGAGACAGAGAGAGGGACAGGGAAAGGGAGAGAGAGAGAGAAAGAGGGAGAGACAGGGAGCGAGTCAGTGACTGGCCACCAGACAAACCTGTGGACTCACACTCTCAGGTATGTACAGTATTTACACACTGTCAAACACATGTCTAAACCATATTCTCTGTATATATATATATATCTATATATATTATGAATTATGAAAGACTTTGAAATAATATGAAAGACTGTAATAATATTAGAATTTAAAATTGTTAATTATTTTTTAAAAATGAATAAGAGTATAATATAATATAAGTCCCATACCCTGTGAAAGGCATCTACATTCTTGGTAACTATCTGTCTGCAAGTGACAGCTTTGCTGCCACAAACAATTGTATGGACAAGTTGGATTCATCGCATTGTAACAGATTTTTTTAAAAGAAAAAATAGAGAGAATCTGGAATAAAGCTCACAAAATCTTAATGGGTTGGAAAAAAAGCAACTTTTAGAGATTTCATACAATAACACAGAAAGCCTGCAGAAAGGGAATATTATTCCAATATACAGTATAAGTACTGTATGGCTGAAAAGTGATTAGTTTCATTATCAGTACATCTGAAAAATATTTTTTGTAATAATCACTTGGCTGCTCAGTATATAAAATGTGAGAACACAATATGAAAACAAGATATAAGCATGTTCTAATCTTAACAACAGTCAAAAACCCAAAGTTGTTGAGTTTACTATCACAGAAAACAGGGAAAGCTGAAAAATAGTCATATCTGAGAAGCCAGTACCAATGATTTTATTCATTTATTTATTTTTTATTTTGAATTTTTGCTTAAAAATCAAACACTGTTGCCAACAGTCAGTCCTCTGTTTGATTAGTCAAGTAATAGCAGCTCCGGTTGGTTCCTGGGTGCCTGGTTCAGACACCAGGGTTAATTTGGCCATGTCACGGACAAGAAAGGCAGAGTACTGTGAGACAAACACACCGTGCTTTCATTTGAGGACAATATTGAAAAGAAAGATGTTTTAAATCCTTGACGATTATGTATGTTTCTCTCCTACCAGAGCCAACCACTCAAGTCACTCCGCAGGCTCCTTCACCTATCTCCTTCTTCCTCAAATCAAGGACAACCTCCTCCTGCTCCCCCTCCAGACCTGCGCTTCCAAGCCCCACTCCCCAACCCCCCTCAGCCCTCCTCTAAAGCGGGCTACTCTGAGGGTCGAGGGCACACTGAGAGCAGGGGGCACTCTGGGGTGAGCAGCTCCACCCAGGCTAAGAGCCGCAAGACCAGCTACCCCCTCCCTGGGCAGATCGAGTCCAGCTGGCACGTGTCTGCTTTACAGCGGGCAGAGGGTGCTCAGTTCACACCCGAACAGCTGGGCATCAAACCAGGGAAGAACGGACCCACTTTTACCCGAGCCTCCCGCACTAGGATGCCAAACCTCAATGACCTGAAGGAGACTGCACTTTAAACGCCCCCAAAACCACACCACCTCCAATATGGCTCCATCCTGGAAGTATCTGCCAGACATAGACATCATGATACTGCAGTAAGAGTTTACACGAAGGCCTATCTTCCTGGATCCAGTCCTCATTCAGAAACATAGCTATCTGTTGATGCTCATGTCAATGACATCTACAAAGACTAGACGTTGACAGGCCAAACTCCAGTAACAGTGTTGTTTACGGAATCAAAGACAGGAAAGGGCTCACTCCCTCTCGGGATGCCAACACTGTATGAGTTATATACCATTCTCTCTCTATTACACAAGGTTAGAACATCAGAACTAGTTGATAAGAAGCTAAGCTTTCCTGTCAAGGAGTTGCTGCCCATGTGGCCTTGCTGCTGCCATCTTCTGCTCACAGGACACTACTGCAACACATCAGACAGCCGCTATCACACTGCTGGCAAATAAACTCAAAAGTTTTTCAAGCTCTGATATTTGATAAGAACAGGGAAAAAAGATTTGTATCACATTATTTATTAAATATTTATTTGTTTTAAATTCAAGGATATAAGCTATAAATGACACAGTATGTAGGCTATATGGGAATATAATAGAATTAAATGTGTTATTGCAAGAGCTTTAGTTTCAACACAAAGAAATGAATAGATATTTATGTGCTGATATTACAATATGTCACAAAGAATACTTAATGGTGAATGTCCTCTTTTGTTCACTTTGATATGTTATTAACTGATTTTGAAGTTATACAATGTTACTTTTACCCTTTTTTCATCTAAATGTAAAGAAATATTAATAAATACTTGTTGAACAAAAAGGGGGTGGGGGGATATTTAACACTACATCTAGTACAAATCTGCCCAGTATTGTCATGACATTACTTTTGAAGTTTTGTGGGTTATTTGTCACCAGGGTCTGGTAGCAGAATAGCTAGCGTGAGACTGTTAGACTCTGTGCTTTACACACAGTAATTGTCACTCTCTTTGTTTTAGTGTCACCATTTTAAAAATAAGCCCCGTTTTCAGTCTCTCAGCTCTTTTATCATTTGACGACAGCTTTCCAGCTCTGTGCTGCCATGTTGGTTTTATCAACCTCCTTAAGTAACAGGCATCTCTGCCTACACCACCACGCAGCCCCAGTGAAACGCTGGCCTCTGATACAACATTTTAGTGCTTTGAGATGTATGAGAGCTCTCTGCAAAAAAGCATACATCACCTACAACCTTTAAGATGTTAAAGGATAAGTCTGGTTATATTCAGTTATTCTTTTTTGGTCATAGTTTCTCTAAGAAATCTAATCTTCTATTGTTTGTGAAGCAAAAGTCTGATGTGACTTATTGCTCTGTGTGTTCTCATCTAATATGTACTGATTTACACTTTCAGTTGAGCTGAGGTGTAAAATGCATTTTACTGTCATAGTTTGCTGAGGTTGAGCCAGGTTTATATACAGTTAGGTACCAGTTTACTCCAGTGGTGTCCAACCTGGGATTTTGTCCTGGAGTCACGCGGTCAAATACATTAGGTTTTTGGACAAGGTCATCATTAATCTGTAGGGTCATGAGAAAAACAAACAAGCACTACAGCAAAATTCTGCTACGCAAATTTGTATTTAATTTATTTGTTTTGCCTTTTTTTTTTTTTTTTTTAGATCTGAACCTTAATATGGAGCCACAAGACACTGCTTTTGTCTGGAGTCCATAATATGTAATTTTTATGGTAACTCCTGCTGCCAAATAAATGTAGTAGAGTAGGAATATAATCTACCATAAACTAGAAATATTCAAGTAACCTACAAGTACATAAAGTACCATACTTGAGTAAATGTATTTAGTTATTTACATTCCACCACTGGTTGGTTTCAGGCCTTATATGGGCCTTTGTTGACAATAATAAAGATAAGGAATAATACCAGACTTATTCTTTAATGTGTTTGTTTACATGTTCTGTGATTGTGTTATCAAATTTTGGCAAAAGCCTTTTGTAAATCTGAATTTGGTTTTCCCATTTGCATTACAGCTGTTTTTTTTTTGTTTTTGTTTTTTTTATTACATCATGGTCAGGGATGAGCATTTACTTGTTGTCTATAACTTGTAGATAATTTCAAAAACTGAGTTCTGTAGAACAAAACACTTATTGTGGCCTAGGCAAAGTATACAGCATAGTTTTGTTTTTGTCTGATCTCACCTTTATCCTTCATTCCTTCTTTCTGTGTGGGTTGAAAGCTTAAAGCAAATTGGTGAAAAGCTTATACACCACAGAAGAGGGAACACAGAGAAAAAGGAAAGATGCACTTGTGCAAAATTCAAAACATCTGTGGACTAAAGAGAGGATTTGGGGTGGCGTATTTCATGTTTTGTTCTACATCTCTTGAAAGGATGAAAAAAAGGGAATCAACTGATTAAATGGCTGACTGAAAGCAATAACATTCAGAAAGAGGTTCAGACTGGTGCTAGCATGAGTGGCTGGTCACATATAGCACAGCGAGGGATCTTTAGCAGTGAGAAGTGTCCACATATATTATGAAGACATTGCTCTACAATACATTTTTTACTTTTCATTTGTCCTTGAACATGACCAGGACAGATTAAACTGCCTCACGATGTGTATTATGAAAAATTGGTTTTGCTAACAATTGTAAATGACTGCTAATGTGGATTTGTTTATATCATTAGAGGAAGAGAAGGATGGCGAAGCCTGCCTTGACAGTGACCTGAAAGCCTTACATTAGTTTACCGACAACTCTTCAGATGGAAATGGAGGTTTCAACCCCCAGCAAGACACATATACAGAGAACTGAGACAAGAACAGGGAGAATTTTTGCTCACAATAATGAATGTTTCCTAAAACATCAAGTTTTGCTTTTATTTTTTTCATTAAGATGTTTCCCACTTCTTACAGGGTGTAAATAGAAATAATAGAGTGTATCTATACTGACCATCCTACTTAAAAATGATAGGGTCTCATAATAAAAGCCAACTGTACATTTTTGAAAGACTTATGTTTGTTTTGCGCAGACACAAAATGAGAACATCATACAAGTTTTAATTTAGTCAAGGACACGGTTTCATGATACAATAAAGAACACGTTGAGTAAATAACACTCTGCATTGCATTCCCAAAGCAACATGGGACACTGCACTGAAATGTTACAGAAATAATCTGGTGTTACCCACATTACAAAGCTACTGTACATCTGATTATTAGTGCCTGTTACATCCTAGATCTGTTTATACAGTAGAACTGAACAGGGATAGGCTTTTAAAAATGCCTGAGATTAAAACAAGAGAAAACAGTAAGTGAAATCACAGGCATATAAAAAAAAAGACTAGCATTATTCAACATTTGTCTTATTATGGTAAATGGCCTTATATTTGTATAGCACCTTTCTATGCTTTACAGCATACTCAAAGCGCTTTCACACTATTTGGCCATTCACCCATTTGTACTCCCAAACATTCACACACCAGTGACATCACCGGGAGCAACTGGGGGTACAGTGTCTTGCTCAAGGACACTTCGACATGTTGACTGGACAAGCCGGGAATCGAACCGCTAATACTCCGGTTAGGAAACGACCTGCTCTACCTCCTGAGCCACAGCCGCCCCTAAATATTTATATATTCCACAAAAAGACCAGAATCAACAACCTGTTTTTCCTTTTATCAGTACGTTGTAGGCTCCCTGTTGCACTCATCCCCAAGACCATTTGTTCAAACTAAAGAGTGAAGTTTTAAAGCAGGTCATAATTGTGTAGCATAACAGTTTACAAAAAGTCATTTTATAAAACAGCTGGGCACTGAAGTTTAAAAAAAATGCTTTTTTCAAAACATCATTCAAACAAAAAAAAAAATATTGCATTTGCTGGGGACTATTTTCAGCTGTGGGTTAAAAAAAACATTGAACCATTGACTATTAGAGCAACAGGACAGCGTCTGTGTTACTGACTCAAAAGAAACTACAACACCCATGTTCATAAAACTAAAGGAATTAACCACTAATTATCAGGGATGGAGACAAAAATTCACCTGTGACAGGACACAAATGTTTTGGATGAGCTTGTCTCAGGCCTGTGAAAACAACCTCCATAGCAACGCTGCTTCTCCCTGTCCATGTCTAATTATTGCTTTGAATTTATGCCATTCCACTGCAAAAGGACCAATCTATTGAGAACTTAAAGCCCCCGGTGTGAGAGTGGTTCAACACAGACAATGGAGAGTGGAGTGAATGAAAGCTCATTGAGCATATCAAACAAATTTTTAAATGAAATCCCGCAAGTCAAACTGTTTTGTTTGTGTTTTTAAAATGATTTAAACAGAATATTTTTACCTCAGGTTTTGATTTTATACATGTAGCTGGTGGGGGTCAAATTTGTGGATAAAATAACAAACCACACACTTTGATGACGGAGCTTTAGGTTTATAGTGGATGAGGTTTTGGGACTAGGACTTGGGGACAGTGGAAGGAGAGGTTCAAACGCATTTGTTCATGCAGAGCAGCAGCTCCAGGCGCAGAGCGATGCGTGTGTGCCACCCAAGGGGGAGGATGCGGATGTAGCGCACCACAATGGGTGGCCGCAGGAGGTTCTGTACAGACGAGGAGCGGTCCGAGTTTCCATAAAACACCTGAGGAAAAAAATGAGGCCAAGGTTGGGATGTAGCATAGATTAAAATGATAGACTAAATGAGACAGTATACAGTGTTTTTCATATTAATGCTATTACTGTCATTACTACCACTTCAGGTAATAATAATCATGATGTAGTGCTATAGTAACAATGCTTTTCATTATTGCCAAAACAACAGCACAAAACAAAAAATTCAGATCATAATGAAATCTATAGTGTTTTGTTGTTGTGCCTGGCATCAGCTGACCCTATTGTTTCCAGTCTGGTCTTTGTAATAGATCCAGTTGAGTTTTTCGTCTGTGCGGTACTGAACACTATACTTGGTGACCCATTCATCAGCATCACAGCGACCCTGAGTCAGGATCCCTGACACCACCATCACCCCCCTCAGGTCAATCTGCAGCCACTGACTGCTGTCCTGGAACTTAGACAGCCACGCACACCTGCAAGACAAACAGTGGACATGATCCTGCACCATCCACAGTATTAACCATCTGAGTGAGGCTTTATGCTAATTTGAGGTACTTCACAGTTGTTTTTTTACAGTCAGTGAAAAGGATACACCACCAGTTCTCTCCATGAGGCTTGATATTGGTAAGTATTTGGTTAAAGAAATAAGACTGATGCCCTGTGATAGAGCTCACCCAATGTCAGCTGGGATTGTCCAGAGACACCCACAACCTTCAGTATGATGCACCACATAAGTAATTTTCAGACTTGGTAGTTTCATAATATTGGAGCAAAGAATTTGCAGAACTACATACAGTACCTTTCAATTCTGAGCATAATGGCTCCTCAGTGTCAGCTGTTTCATTTTGCATGTTTATATTATTTATATTTGACATGTCAACACAAAAAATGCATTTTACCTATAGTGACATTTTCTTTGAGCGTTTTTAAATAATGTTCCTCACAGAATGTACAGTAAGTGCCCAGCCATTTTAATGAGGATCTTTCCAAGAGACAGTACAGTCAACTGCCTTTTTTACAAGTTGAAAATGAAAACAAAGAGGTTTTGACACCTTAGTATTCACCATCTGTGATTAAAAAGATACTACATATCAATATAAAACAGTGGATTTTTGCTTTACATTATTTGTAAAATTCTGTGAATGTAAAGAAAAGTCTGTCTGCTGGCCTGGACCTACCCAAAGCCCTGACTGTTGAGCCGGGCCTTGCTTGGGAGCCACGAGGAGAACCAACCAGTGTACTGGTCCTGGTTGGAGCAGATGATCTGGTCTGGACTCACTGATCCGGCCTCAAAGCCCAGAGGTTTGTGGTACGGACACTCTGCAGGGGATCAGAGACAAAGTTATAACCCTGGGATTAGTGTAATTTTAATCTCTTACGTTATTTCAGTTAAGATCATTGTGTTTCCACTTAAAGACCTCAAGGTCACCATCTTAATATAGAACAACCAACATGTCTGCCTGCAGTAAAGCACTGAGCACAAACGACTATCATTAAGCCTCTCACAATTCTCCATCTCACCATCCTTTCACCTCTCTGTCCTCATCCCTGCTGACTCCAGTCCTCACACCCTTCTGCTCCTAAAGCCCCCACCATCAGCAGCCCTAGTGTGACCCATATCCTAAAAGCCCGCAGTTTAATTCTCCACAGTGATTCTCCACAGATCAGCGATGTCCATTAGGGCAGCAGGCGGACAGATGGCCATGCTCTACCCTCCACAGCTTTAGCTCTGTGATTCTCTCATGTTTTGACCTGTCAATCTGCCCTTTCATTTTCATTAACACATAAGGACACGTCCTCTGCTGATTTAGTAAATATATTTTATAAATATGTGAATGGAAACGATGAGAGAGCTGCACGAGTGGGTTTATCATCTATAGTTTCAGAAAACAAAGCTATGGATGCATGGCCCAGAGACTGTAGTGGAAGTAGCCTGCTGAGCTTTTGTTTACTACTGGCTTAAACCTATTTGGCACAGGGTCACATCCTGTCTAATCCCAGTATTACAAAAGATACAGCAGCGTTTGTGTGAGTCAGTCAGGAGGTAAGTGTTTTTACATAACAGTGATGCAAGTGACTGTATTGCGCAGCCTGATTTATTTCCAGACTCAAATAAAACAGATTCGCAAGACGAAGAACTGAGGAGCTCTACTGTAATGTCTGATACAGCACAGGAAAAGTCTCTCTCATTCATCATTTATCATCACCAGGTCCATGTCATGGTAATCACTGGTTGCTGTAGATATGCGATCGGCACAGCCTATTACAAGCCCTGTAATCTGAGCATCATGCTCTGAGATAATAATTATCTGCTGAACTTCTTTGTCCTGTCCGTCAGCGGTGCCATGTCATTTGTGACTCAGTTGACACACACTGCGAGGAAAACCCTTTCACTGTACATCAAATCTTTCTCTCTTCAAATTTCAACCCTGCTCTTTATATCTCAGTCCCAGTGAGGCTTTGTGTGTCTGTCTTCTTGCAAAAACAGGTTTACATGCCTCAAAGAGATTTGGTGAAATGTCAAACCCCAGGCCAAGAGAGGGAGGTGATCACAGAAATGGAGATTTCCATCCAATGGTAAATTTGATGAACATGACCTACAGTAATGCATATGCACAGTGGAGCTTTAATCCAGATGTCCAGTGGAGCGTGTCCGCCCTGTGGTGTCAAAACCGACTGCAATGCACCCATGCATGTGCAGTTGCCTTCTTTCTCCCTCCATCACATACACAATCTCTATTCATCTGGACTGTAGAGCAAAAATGATTCATTGTGCTTCATTTAACCAGCAAGTATTTGATAGTTACTCATTTAAATAATTTTTTATTCAATTAGTGGTTTCAGCTTCACAAAAGTGAAGATCTGAAGTTTACTTTGTTTTATATTAGAAAAAATTGACATCATAAACAAAATTATTAATTCAATAATCGAGAAAATATTTGACAAATTAACTGGTAAGACCTACTGTCTCATGTTTCCATCAGGTTAAACCAGATATTCATGTTTTTATCCACTCAGGTCAATTTTCACTCATCATAAATACTTCTTCATTATAAGTATGATTAGTAGTTTAATGATGCCATTTGACCATCTAATCACCAAAGGTCATTTAATTAAGTCAAAGAGTGGCCTCCTTAGTAATCACATGTGGTAAAGTGCATCTGTGATATGAAATGAATGGTAATTTAAGGAAACCACAAAATCATGTGGAATGGAGAGGTGCTCTAAATGGAATCCAACCATTTTGCACAAATGAATGAGTGTATTTTTAGAAAGTGCCTCATTTGTGGAATAAAAAAGTAAACAGTCACTAGTCTGGTTTTAAATCTGAGAGAGGACTGTATCTGATGCTTCTTACCTGGCATGCAGTCCACTCCTTGCACCTTCAAAGAGCCAGAGCTAGTAGACGGAAATTCAGTTGGGGATTCTGCTCCATCACATTCACATTTGCAAGACTTGCTCCAGTCCTCAGACACACTCATCTTATAGAAACACACAAAAACAATATTTAATCCAAAGCAGCATCATAGCAAAAATTCAAATGCTGTTATTTTAAAATATAGCTGATTAGAGGGGGGGGACCCAAAAGACAATGAACCATCTCATCAGAGCAGATTTCCAGTGTTTTTCAATGAAAAACACCTCACCTAAAGATAATTCTAAAATAGTGTTTTATGCAAATTCTGGATGATGTGCTAAGTGAGTTTCACACTCTAAGAGAAAATTATCTCTGGCATTTTGTTGTGTTGCTGAGGTTTTTTTCATACCTCTTGACCATGAGTGTGGATGCGCACTGTCCAGGAATATGTAAAAACAAACAAAAAACCATCCAGCCAGTGAATGAAGCACAGAAGAGAAAGGAAGTGGTTAGAATATATAGTAGTCACCCATTCTAGCAAACAACCTCTATGCATCAATCTGTCCGTATAAACTGCTGAAGTAAACACAACACAGAGAAATCAAGTTTGCTACACAATATCAACAGTAGCAGAAGGACTGTAAAGACTGAAATCGTACCCTCGGTTCCCAGAAAAAGCAGGGCCAACAGGAAACAGCGCACAGTGAGAGCCATCATTGACCCTGCTCCAAACCAGACGAGACCGACTGTAGAGTGAAGAGGTAAACCAAGAATGATAGAGAGGATGATTACAGTAATCCACAGGACACTAATGACCTTATCTCATGCCACCCTTATCTGACAAAGCCCCTCCTACAACTGTTCACCCATCACCGTACATTCTACAAATCACTGCACAATCACAAGCCTGCAAACAAACACAAGTCCAGCCTGGCCAGCGGTCAGTTATGTGACAGATCTGGTGTGTGTGCATGTGAGCATTAAATGTGAGTTTTGTATGTGATGCATGTGAGTGAGCGCAACAGATAGTAGTGAATGAATATGGTTTTTAACGTAGTAATGTAGACATACATTGTCTATTTCTCCTGTTTTGTTTATATTTAAATTTCACAATAGCCTCAAGTAATTAGCAAGATGTTTCTGTCAAATATACATTTGACTCAAAGGAAAGGGATTCTTGCTGTGAGGCGACAATGCTAATCACTGCGTCACCATGCCGCCCACAACTGAATTTGTCCAAATAAACTGTAAAATGAGAGAAAGGAGAGGTGCCCAAAAATCTTAGGGAATTAGAGATTATTGAGTTAACTTTTGAAATATTGTACATCCTCATTGGAAAAGGATTTAGAAAAAATATATAATAAAGACATGAGAGCAAAGAAGATTTCTCTCTTGAGAACTACAGCAGATTTTTTTTTATTGATATTGTCATATAAACATAGACTACTAGAATCTTTTTTTTAAAGTTTGGAAGTATTGTAGAAAGTTAAAAATGTTCATTACCTGATTAACAGGTGTCATCACATTTAAACAAAGCTATGCAGTCTTGTCCCTGTCTTTATTTGATCATGACTGCACTCTCTACACTCAATATTTAAAGGTGTCTGAACTCACGCTGAGGGTTTTAAAGGCAGGTGGGTGAAAGCAATCAAGCCTAATTAAGGAAAGCTGTTTTCAATTATACATCCTTCTCACTCCTCGCGCTCTTGTCTATTCTGTGCATATTAATGGTGACGCTATAAAAAGCTGCTGAAGTACTCAGCACTTGAATTCTTCCTGTGTTTTTAATAAGTCTATTGCAACAACATGAAGGCTCCTGTCCAAGCAACTCGCAGGATTCCTCCACCAACAAAGAAGAGGAGTCGTGCTTATATTGCTTTCATCTACAGGGCTTGTAAAGAGGTCAGAGTGACAGCTGTAGCTTACATGGGCATATGGTGTTTAAACCCTGACATAAAATTCTTCTTTCATCAGATGAGTGTATTATTGCAGCAATTCCAAAGTTTTCTAGAGGATGTTAGGCCTGTGCAGGATACTGTCCTGTTGGGTTAAACCCAAGAAAGAGCTCCTAGTCTTTAAGTGCTGCTCAGTCTGTTAACTTTTTCCCTTCCACAGGTTTGCCTGGTGGGAATGAGGAGTCCAGACCTTCGGGCCAGCTGCCTTGGTTTTCCCAGACCGGTTCTGCTCAGACTGGTGAGCACAGAGGCTTCCCGGCTGTCCCAAACCAGCAGGCTAAAGACCATCACCACACAGGAGATCAGTGCTGCTGTTGCAGTTGTACAACAGAAGATTTATACAAGAACTGCTGCATGATGAGTTGACTGAACAAATGAGTTTTTTAAGACAAATTTTTATTGTTTAACTCATTAAAGATTTAAATTACATTTACCTTTTATCCATGTTTTGTGTAAACTAAATGATGGCAAGTTTAAAGTTTGCAGAAATGGGTTTTGTTAGTAGTAGGGTCAGAGAAGCAAATCCCTGACATGATGCTGGAATAACAGTTCTCTGGTTGCATTTCTTGGGTCTGGCTCACTTAAAAGGTTGAGGTCACTGTTCAGATTTTGATTTAAATGTGCTTGGGACATGCCAATAGGACTTTTTGGTTTTTAAATTCACATGAGCTATCCCTTCAGTTCAACTGAGTTTCTGTTAAACGCTGCAGAAGGACTGGGCAGACTTAACATGTGCCCTAAATGAAATGTCAGCCTTTCCTCGCATCATCTCTGGCTTGTTGCTTTCTGGTGTTCAGCTAATCAAAACTTTTAAATTGGTTGTCCATATCTGCTAATTTCTTTCTTTTTTTTTTTTTTGTTTGCAATAAAATGACAAAAGTCCACAGTTCCCTACAGAAGCAATGGGCACTTAGAAATGAGTCAAATTGGCACCAACACTCTGGCAGTTACCTGGGGTGATATTTCCAGTCCTAGAAGGTGGAACAGCGGCCCCTTCACATTGTGGCTGATTCAAACCACCTGCTTCCTCCGCCAGCCCCCTGTGGGCTGTCCTGCAGCGGCAGTTATCTGCCAACACCTCGCCGCTACAATACAGACCCGTTTGTTGTGTCCTTTCTAAACAGTACTGCAGCGAACCGTTTTGTCTGCCGTTCCGATGCAAATTTCCGTGCGTTACATGGATTGTGTGCCACATTCATGATCGGATCGGGCGGATTTAAGCTGCAGGTAAGAACCATCAAAAGCTGTGATTTACTTGCAGCGGATAAAATAAGTAGGATGCAGTTTGCCGCTGTAATGTGAGAGGTGAGGAAAGTGGTGCGCAATAAGCCACATTTTCCTTGACTTTATTGTTGGTTACATTTCCCTGATCTGTCAAAAGCAGGGGCTGTGTGAGACTGCTGAAGCAATTAGCAGCCGTTCACAAGCTTAATTTTATTCCTTCCCAACGTTATTAATGATGTCCGACGCGTGCACATTGCTGGAGTTTTAATAAGTTCCACGATAAACTGGATAATCGAGCCTTCACCAAAAATCTTATCAGTTTGATCTAATGTCTGCATTACACACAGATTTATATTTTAAACAACCCTGACCCCTACTGACCTCTGCTTATGGGAAAGCTGAGAGAGGAGGAGCCGCTTCTTACCATAGAAATTTATACTGTCATAAACCCTGCCGCTGTGCTCTGGGACTGGGTTAAGCATTTTTAGGATTTTGAACAAACATTTGAAAAAGCAGTGAGTGAGATGTATTTCTTTCTGACAATCACTGGCTGGTGCAGCATAACAACTGTGTTCCTACTTTCTAGCTTGATGTGCAGCAGTCACATGCCATAAGCCAGCAGATGTGACCCACTGTTACCAGGTTGGGAAAAGTTGTCTTAAATGACCACAGGACCTTGGGTTTGGTCATCATGGGATGTGGCGCCTCTGTTGCCACAAACACCCAGGGGAGAAGAGTGGAAACAGGTAAAGGTGTGTGACTGCTTTGCACTGGGGTGCACAAAATGTCACTGCTTGTAAAAGCAGGTTGTGTTATTATGGTCCTTCCAGTCCATCCAGGACTGACTCATGTTTTCTTTGTTCTGTCATCTGGGGAGTTTGGACATTTGGACGTGTTTCCCCTTGAGGAAAGTTGCGGTGTCAAATTAGAGCTGACATGTTTGGACACCCGGTCTGTAGACAAGCTCAGCACAAATAGGCTTAATACTAATTGGAGTGCAAGCTCAGACATACACGTGGATGATGCTTTTAGCAATGCCTAAAAAAGATACAGTAACTCCTGTTTCTGCCAAAATATTAAACATTGTTTCTTTACAACTTCTCAAATGTAAAAATGTCAACTGAGAAGTTTTAGCTTTTGGATACAATGTGTTAAAATTTCATTTTGACCCTGATTTTGTCACTTTTTTTAATTTAAAAAATTTAACAATTATTTGCTTAATAGAAAGACTAAGTAATTGGCAAACTAATTATTGATGAAAATAATCATTTGTGTCGGATTAAATACTGAAGAAGACTGCAGTCAGCTCGCCTCGTAGATGGTGCATTTCATTAGGAAGGACTCCTTAAATCATGTATTATTAGAATTAGTCTCACAGTATTATGGTTTACTATTTTACTCATCCCAATTTCACACTGTATAGTGTGAATCAGTTAATTTGTGCAGTAGTACATTCTCAGACCTGTTGCGCACACACAGCCCAGATGTTTGACAGATGGTGGTTTTCTTTCTTCACAGTCTGAGTGCTGTTTCTCATGAAAGCTCTTTTAATCTGTTTAGTTTTTCCAGTCTCCCTGTTGTTTGCGGCCTCCCCTGTGCCTTGTTATCTTTCTTTCAGTGTGTGTTGCTTTGCACATCATTTTATTCAATTGCCACTTTCTTAAGCTGAGTTGTAATGTTTTTTCTCTCTCTCACAGATGAATTGGTTAAGAGTCCCAGCCCGGCTCTCAGTAAGATCCTGCTCATTTCTAAACATTATTCCAGCAATACATGAAATGTCCATGCATCCATGGGTGTTTATCTGTGTACATTTTTACATTTAGAAATCACCCCGCTATCATCATCTAATGATGATTTTTCTCTCTCTCTCTCATTTTCTATACCGCTTAGTCCTGAATGGGGTCGCGGGATGATGATAATATACTAAAGATGCAGTACAATTAGCTTTATTTTCTGGATTAGAATCAGATCTTGATTTAGAGACAGTAATGTAAGGAAATAGTCCAAATGAAACACACATGTTGTGCCAGAACACTAAATGGAAGTCATATTCACACACTGTATAAATGTGAGGTAAGATGTTTTAACAAGTCTAAATCTAAATAAAATGTAACAGCTGGTATTTATTTGTAGCTATGAAAGCAGCTGTTTTGATCCAGAGATGGTACCGGCGCTACATGGCTCGTCTTGAGATGAGACGCAGGTACACCTGGAACATCTTTCAGTCCATTGAGTATGCCAGGGAACAGGACCAGCTACAGGTGAATCTCGGTGCACGCTTGTCCACCTGCTTGGAAACCCGAAATACATGTGCATGCAAATTTCCAGAAGCATCACAAAGTTTAAATCCATTTTTGCTTCTTTCTGTCTTCAGCTCTCCAGTTTCTTCACTTTCATGCTGGACAACTTTACTCAGCTGAATGGAAATGGGCCAGGTTAGGAGCCACTCCCACCTGTAGAGAATGTGGATTATTTAGTATTATGTGTACTGAAGACTTTAATATCATCCTTGTTATTTGGAAGTGTTGGTGGTAAAAATTGGTTCTATTTAAAAAGATATATTATTTAATATTATTGTAGTGTGAAACTGAATGAGCAAAGGAGGGTGTTGACCATTCATGTCTATATAAATTTAAAAAGTGAGAGAGGACATTTTAGCCACACTCATTTTAACAAGTTCTTTAGTCATTAATTGGTTTTTCACGGCTGTTGCTGGAAATGTGGTCTAACACAGGAAGATTATATAAAGATATAATTTTTACTTCCATCAAATTAACACCCGTTTTGTTAGTCATGCCACTGTATTTTGGGCTTGATCAGAAAACCCACTGCATATACCCTGTTGCTTAGCAACTACTGTGAATGTGGAGGACAGTGTGTCGTGTGTTGCACGGTCACAGCTGTGGTTTAAGTGTGTGCTGACCCACTCATCCAGCTAAAAAGCATAATGCTCCACTGACAAGCTAATACTTAGGCCAGCCTTTATTGCTTAGCATCCTTAGTACATCCCATTCATGGGTTTTACATTCCGTCAACACAAATGATGCAAAGAGGCCAGTCTGTATTTATTTATATACAACATCTGTGTCTGTGTGTCCACCACAGAATAAAGGAATTTTACTGTAATAAACACAAAGGGGGAAATAGACAAAAGACTTACAAAAGAGAAACAGGCCTATAGGTTCATGTCTTTTCATGCCTTTCTGTTTGCATAAATTATAGGTCATTGGTACATTGGAGTGGTCTTTTGATACAACCCACTGAGACACAGATCTGGATGTGCTGTTGTGTCACTAATTCAAATTTCATTAAGTGGTTGAATGCTTTCATTTTTTTTGCCTCCAAAAATTTGGATATCCATTATACTTGAAGACAGGCTGGTTGCTATTCAGTGTCTTTTTATAATGGAAGAAGAATCACAAATATTGTTTTTTATTACATGTCTTTCTTTTCAGCATAGTGCCTACGTTACCCACAATGCAACTCCAACTGAACTGTCAGCAGTTGGAGATTTGGGTGTGTTATGCTAGTAGGAGTTAATGTAGCCTCAAAGATTTAGCTTCAAGCACAGGTGAAGAGCAGGCAGCAGAGATCTGAGAAGGATGTGTAAAACTATGTTTGTGGAGCTCTAACTTTCATTTCTGTCAAACTCAAAGACATCAGCAAGAATGAGGCTTGAGCTCAGTATGTTCACAGCTCCACACACTGTGTCCTCCAGACTTGATTTCCCAGCTGCTGGACCCGGTGGTTGACCCCTGGTTAGACAGAGAGACCTGCTACAGCTTGATCCCTGTTCCAGAGACGTACACTGGACCCCGACTCTCCTTTCCTCTCTCCGTCGCTGATACAAATGCTCTCCTCAGTGCATTTAAGGAGCAGCAGGTACCAAATACATGTGTTTGGTCTTCCTCACTATGGATTTTGACTTTCTATTTGATTTTGATTTTGGAGACTCTTACTTTTTTTCTACACAGACTCTACATGCCAAATATGTTCTGCAGCTGCTGTATGAGACCAAAAAGCTCCTCAAACAGATGCCCAACATTATCCACTTATCAACATCCTACACTAAAGAAATCACTATATGTGGTGGGTGGCCATGACCTCTGTTTCACCTGTTAATTCAAACATTTTTGAGTACATGGCCAAAGGAGAACAAGTTGCTGCTGCGATGCCACTGCTTGTGCATCCCATAGTGCAGTGAATGACCTGCTTACTGGTTAAATTATAACTGATGTCTGTAAATGTGTATTCTTCACCGCTGTGATTTTCCTTTCGGTACAGGTGATCTTCATGGGCGATTTGATGACTTACTCCTCATATTTTATAAGGTAAACCTGGATTTTTTTCTATACAGGAAATTTCTATAGCATCATTAACTATTTGTTTTACAGCAGTGTTTCATATAGATATAGTGCTTTTATATAAATACAAGAGATTTAAACAGGCAAATGTGTGTGACTGTCAAAGCCACCCAGCAGAAATATCTACTCAGGAATTTTTAAAACCTTATGATAGAGTGTTGATCTTACTGTTGTTATAAGAATGTGTTGCTGTTGTTCAGAATGGCCTTCCCTCTGCAGAAACACCATATGTGTTTAATGGGGATTTTGTGGACCGTGGGAAAAAGTCAACTGAAGTGGTCATCCTCCTGTTTGCGTACCTTCTGCTTTACCCCGACTACATGCACCTGAACCGAGGAAACCATGAAGACCACATAATGAACCTCAGGTTGGCAGAAGAGGAGTAGAAATGCACGAAAACATTTCTTAGTCTACAGTAGGGCAGTCAAATAATAGTCAGTGTTGTTTTTAACTGTACATTGTTGTTTCAGATATGGGTTCACAAAAGAAGTCATGCAAAAATACAAGGTAAAGTCCAGATATTCTGCTTTTATTACTGTGTGTACAGAACTCAGTGGCATGTTCTGCAGGCTGCGGTGCAGTAATTGCCGGTTGTCACAGCTGTTAAAGTTAGTCGGATTAATTAGGCTGAGGGGCCCAGAGAAGTGAAATGAATTTCCTTTTTTGTGTGCATGACTGTTTGCAGACTCATGGCCGTGAGATCCTCCAGCTGTTCCAGGACATTTTCAGCCTTCTGCCCATCGCTACAGTCATTGATGGAAAGATCTTGATTGTTCATGGTGGGATATCAGACCAGACTGACCTGGACTTCCTCAGCTGCATAGAGAGGTACAAGGTCAGTGGAGGCAAACAGCCACCCTTCATCTACAACCCATCCTCCTGTCATAGTCTTAACCTAAATAATTGCTTTTGGCCACTAGGAGTCAATATTTTCTTTAACATTGGGCAGTGGTGGCCTAAAGGTAAGTGAAGTTAACTCGTGACTGGAAGGGCCCTCGTTTAATCCCTGAACTGGCGTGATTTAATCTGGGTGGGACAGGTGACAAAGCAGTGCATGCCCCCCCATTAATGCAACTTTGGTGCCCCTGAGCAGAACCCCAACCCACCCCAGTGGAGCTGCTCAGTGGTCACAGGTCAGTTTGTGGTTGTCCTGGGCAACGTCCACATATTAATGTTTGAAGTAGAGGAGGACATGGATGCAACAAAATGTCCAATCCTTTATTACAAAGTAGCTCAATTTTAATGCATTTTAGGTAGTTCTAGTAGTTATGTTTATCTTTGTAAGAATTAGTACTGTACTGAGGATCTCTACAACCTAAGACTCAAAGACTCAGGATCTGTACATACTAAGTCGAGTCAGTTTTCTGTATACAGCACAAAATCACAGATCTCCAGTTTGCCTCAAAAGGCTTTAGTTTGTTAAATGTACAGTGTGCTCTATCCTTAGACACTCAACGTATATCAGTTTGAACTTCAATTTAGAAAACAAATACTGTTGCTTTTTCTTCTCTGCACTTCTAGGTGAAATCTGCTCTGAGGTTTCCCAGATGCAGTTTGGAGCAGGTGGACATCGGTCACTCCTGCAGAGAGGCAAAAAGAATGAGATCAACAGACTCTCTTCCCAGCAGCAGTCAGAGCAACAGCAAGAACCAAAGAACCCCCAGCCAGAGGTCTGACAGCAGCCAAGAGATGCTTACAGACATTTTAATTTTTGAGATCACTGCACAATTAAATTTGTTTGAAGTGACAGAACTTCTCTTCTACCTCTTTTTTTCTGTAGAAAGAGGCGATGTGGGCTCAGCCAGCATGACAGAGCTGCCTCCAGTTCTTCCTCCTCCTCCTCATCTTCCTCTTCACTCCGCTCTCCTAGAACTCCATCCTGCCTCTCGTCTCATCCATGCCCAACTTCTCCTAGCATGCCTGATGCTGGTAATATCCTCCAGGTACCTTTTCTGGACTCACTGTCCTCTGTTCCCCTTCCTTCAGCTCCACAACGTGAACGTGAATGGAGACAGGTAAGAGGAGTGAATTCAGTGGAAAAGCACTTAATGTTATTCAACTCTGCCCTGATCTGGTCTGTGTCATACTCAGCATTTTATCAGCTTTTCCCTCTCCTGAAGATAGTGGATATACTGTGGAGTGACCCTAAACCCCAAGAAGGCTGCAGCCCCAACACATTCAGGGGAGGAGGATGCTACTTTGGCCCTGACGTCACCCAGAGACTGCTGCTCCGCCACGGACTCCAGCTGCTCATCAGATCCCACGAGTGCAAACAGGAGGGATATGAGCTCTGTCATGGTGGACAGGTAGACTGGGTGCAGTGAAGTTATTCTAAAACTAAAATGTCTAAAATGTTTGAATCTAGAGAAATAAATGGGTGTTTGTCCTATAGGTCATCACCATTTTCTCAGCATCAAACTATTATGAGGAAGGAAGCAACCGTGGTGCCTACATCAAACTGGGCAGAGAACTGGTTCCTCGCTTCTACCAGTACCAAGTCAGCCGCACAACTCGCAAACTCACTCTGACACAGAGGTACAGCAGGTGTCCAGTGTGTACTGTATATGTTGGTGTAAAATGGATGAGATTATAACACACATCTGGGCATAATAGTACTCAAGCGATTAGTCGATTAAAGGCAAGGCAGATTTATTTGTACAGCCGAAAGGTAACTCAAAATGCTTTACAGAGTACACAAACATACGTATAAAGAATATAAACAATAATTGCATGCAAACAAGAATGCAAAATAAACAAAACAAACAAGCAAGGCACAAAGAATGTTAAAAAATCATTCAAAAAAATATCTACCTGCCATTTTGACAAATGGATTTGTTGAGGGCATTTATCAGTGGGAAGATCTTCTGATCTTCTGACTGTTGAATATGCAACCGTCGCCTCTGTATAAATGTGATGGCCAGATTTTGTGACATTTTATACACCAAGTGATTAATAGATTAAATTGATTAATCAGTAATGAATATAGACATCTGTAAATGATGTAAGAAAGCTCAGTTTTAGCTTACACCTTGTCTACCTTTGTGTTTGCAGAGTACGAGCTGCTGAAGGTTCTGCTCTCCGAGCACTAAAGGAGAAGCTGTTCGCCCATCGCTCTGAGCTGATGGCAGGCTTCCAGCAGTATGACCGAAATAACACCGGTGAGCTTCACCCACCCTGTTTTATCTTTCTTTTAAACATATATTTATTTTCAACATGTATGGTTGTTATATGTATGCATATCATTTTGCAGGTAGCATGTCAGTCAGTGAATGGGCTCAGGTGATGGAGTCTGTGCTGAGGCTCGATCTGCCATGGAGGACACTTCGTCCACACTTAACCCGTCTGGCACCAGATGGCGGTGTGGATTATCCGTCCTGCTTCCAGGACATGGGACCAGGGAGTCATCTGTCTCAGGTCAGAAGGGAAAGTAGCCAAGTACATTTACTTGATGTCTTTTATTGCTGTTTTAAATACCATCAATTTTTATTTAGTACTGTATTTAAATGCTTGGAGATGTGTGTATGTTTTATACAGAAACACAGTACGTGCTTTGCTTCACTACATTTATGTGATTGCTGCAGTTATTAGCTTAAAAATTGTTTTTTCATTATTGATGGCAGTGCAATAGTTGGTTTTATCTCACTTTAAACTGTAGTAAAAGGACGAGGTTATGGAAAGTAATTGCAACTGAATGCTTAAGAATTTAATATGTACACAAATATAGACAATAAATAGCACTTCATTTCCCCAGCATGAGGAATGGCACCAAGTCTGAAACACATTACAAACCAGACTGCCAGTTTGTGTTCTCTGTGGCTTTATTTATGCACATCCTGTTTTGGGTGTATTAAATGTTCACTTTTCTGAATTCAGCAGCTTTTTCTTCATGTCATTTAAACTACAAACGTATACCCAGACTGTGTACTGTTAATCACCTGCAGTACCTTTTACTTTTTCTTCCCCAAGTAGTACTGGTGCTCTTAGGAATATAACACTACTTAGTACTTTAATAAACTGTAGTACTTCACTGCTGCTAATCAGTACAACTAGAGCTTTAGTTGTCTACCATCTATCTACTTAGCATTTCCTCTCCTCTTTTAGGTCACTCCAAACCTGGCTGAAACTCTGTTCAGATACAGGACAGACATTGAGATAATATTTAACATCATAGACAAAGACCATTCAGGTAAATAAATACTGTATCTGTGCACTCTTTCAATAATTCAAAACGTATTCCTAAAAGTAAATGTGCGGGTGGCACGTGTTATGCTCAGGTCTGATCTCCATTGAAGAATTTCGTCACACCTGGCGTCTTTTCAGTGCCCATCTGGGGGTTAACATTGATGACAGAGCCATCAATGACTTGGCCCGAAGTATCGACTTCAACAAGGATGGCAGTATAGATTTCACCGAGTTCCTGGAGGCCTTCAGAGTGGTACACAAATTGGACAACAAGGATCAGCAACTCAACGGAAAGATGGATGGAGAGAAGTATTCATGAAGACAGAGGAAGGAAAGCATAGAAGCAGGAATAAGAAGAATTTCTTAAGCTGTTATTTGGTGATGCACAATTATTAGTGCATTTTGTAAGATGTTACTGTATTTTTAGCATCATGGCTCTGGTCAGTAGACTGGTCCATCCACCGCTGTGGTTTCAAAGGGAAATATCTTGACAACTCTTGGATGGATGTCATTTTGTACAGACATTTGCGTTTCCAAATTACTCCTTAAGACATCGGTGATTCTCTGACTCTTTCAGCAGGTTTTTAGTTCAGTGTAAAAATGTCTCTAACTATTGGATGGATTGCCATAAAATTTGGTAGCATCATTTGCTTTCTTGGCAAGAGGTAGACAAGAATTATACCCCTCTCATATCTGTTCAGTAAATTTGTAGTTGGGTGGCTATATTAAAACTAATTTTAGGGTGACTGTTTCTTGGCCAGGAGTCTCTGGTCTTGTCTGGCAACTGGATTTTGACATTTTTACACTTATATTTTTGTACAATTAGTGAGATGTTGAGGTGCTGATAAGCAGATTTCATTGGATAAAGCTAGGCTAGCAGTTTTAGTTCTTGATGTTAGGGTGAGGTAGGCAGCTTCTCGAACTTCAGGGACTGTTCAGGTGTTAGTGGAGCCACTCTTCTTGTTTAACTGTTGGCAAGAAAGTCAATGGGTTTGTTTCCCAAAATGTTAAATTGTTTCTTGTATTCATATTTATTCCAAAGCAGCAAGCTCACTAAAGAATGCACTGTAATCACCTATAACTACACAAACTAGCTTTTAGTCATGTTTGAAAGTTGCTTTACAAATAGACTTGACTTGCTCTATCTTCAGAGCTTTATCATTTGATCCCCTTTTCCCTTATTAGAGTCTGAAATGATGAACTCAGTTTAGATGTCAAAGTGTAAAAGCCAAATACACCCAAACCGCCACAGTGCTGTAGTTCTGAAGACCCCGCAGCAATCTCACTACAACACCTGTTAATACCACTTCTAAGGAAGCCAACCTCAGATTTGGCTTGTTGTCTTGTACACCATCTCAAATATCCAGCAGTGAGCAGATTAAAGTGACTAACCCAAACATTCCCCTGCAGCAGCATATTCAGTTTGCCAGTTTTAAAGTCAAAGATGTGGTCCAAGCAACTCATGAAGCTTGGCTTCAGGAGGTATGGGTCAGAGGAAGCTGGAAAGGCAAACAAAGTTATGGAAATATGACCCTCTAAATCACATCTACTACTGTTTCATCTACCTTATCATTAGTGGCAGGAGCACCATCATTTTCAACAGCTCATACACACTCATTGCTGTAAAAACAGAAAAAACAAAAATGGAACAGGACAGAAGATGAAAGTTCCAATTATTCATTTGAGGGAAATAATTGGTGTGCAAACGATTTATATCTTTACTCATTTTTTTAATTGCAAAAAAAGGACCAACACAGAAGGCAAACAATAGATACAGGACATTTACAAAAGAACTTAAGGATATAAGCATGTACAGTGAGTGTACAAGAGACTGGTACAGGTCGGGGATGTGTGACAGTGTGTTGTGTGATTCTAATTAATCTTGAAAAATGTAGGTGGTGGAGGGAAAAATAAATAGATAATAAAGATAAAACCTTTGGCCACCCTGAGCCACTGGCATTGAAGCAAGAACAACATCAGGGAGCTCCAGAGCAGCACATCAGGGTGAGGTCGGCCAGGACAGCAGAACTGTTGTGTTTAATAAACTGAACTTTTTTCTATGCTTTTAATTGTTTATTATGATTTACATTTATTTTGGTTGTTGCAGCTGGTATTATGCAGCTCTGCCTCGCCCTCTGACCCTGACAGGAGAGAGCTGACCTGCTGTATCATCCCTTTCTAAACAGCTCCAAGACCTTGAGGAGGGAGTATATAAGGGGGCTAGCAGCTGAGTGGTGGTGTGTTTCAGTGACCCGGCCTTCCTCCCCCACGCTGTCCACTCCAAAAGATCCCGCAAGGTGCCCTGGATTCTTTTACCCCAGATGCCAGGGTGGAAATAAATTAAAAATAATAAATAAAAGGGAATGGTCATAATATTATAGTTTAATGTTGCAGTGGCTAATACATTCATAGCTGGGCATCCATATATATATATTATATTAATAATGGATACAGTAATAAGATAACCACTATAATGATGATATAACGGATCACAAGAATATACTAGCAGTTGGTGGTGAATGTCAAGTGGGCAACAACAAATAAAAACAGTAGTACTAATACATTAATTCCTATATTGTCATTGTCTACACTGTACTAATTTGTTGCTGATGGTTGATACAGTAGGTGTCACATATGTTAAATTACAGAGTAGCAATAGTATAAAATAAGAATTATAATGGTGGATCCAGTAACAATATCAACAGCAGTAATAGTCATGATAAAATTGTTGCTCTGTTAACTGCTTGAGTCAGTAGAATCATTACATGACATGCTCAATTAAAAGCAGACAACTGTTAATTAATATTGTCACATGATACCAAGAGCGCAGATGTGTTTGTTTTCTGTTCAAGTTTCACTTTAAATAAAATACTTTTTTCAGTCCCATAACCATACAGTATATATGAACAGTATATTTAAATAATAAATAGGTTTACAGACAAGACTCACAAAGAAACAGGTTCTTATAATATCAGCTTCCTTACATCAATATATTAGAGCTAAAACGTATTATTTATTGAGCAAATACTTACATGACCTCTAAGAGCTGATAATGACAGGCTTTGCCGCCTTGGACCAGTTGATCTTTTAGTTATAAAGCACATCTCTTCAGGTGCTAGCAAGACACACTACTCCGCTTTTTCACTGCATCAGGCAGCCAGAACTGGGCAGGAAGTCCTGAACATAAGTGATGACCGCCTTGGACAGATAAGTCAAGGTGCCATAGCTGCCACTGGGGGCACTATCATAGAAAAAGTGGCAGATTCCGGTTGCTGGATCCCTCTCAAGGAAATAATCACTGGCACTGTGGGATTTCTGGGTATGCAGAGGTAGAATAAAGTGAATCCTGGTGAGCATGCACAAATGCATAAACATTTTGTCAATAAAAATTTAACTATTGCCAGCAGTAGTACCTGGTCGCTGAGGAAGAGGTCATTAGCCAGATGCAGGATACGGTCCACATGGATAATCCCACCAATGCTGTCCACTTCTACATCAGCTACCATGCCTAGAACCATCAAAGCCTCCACTAACAGCTGTCGGTACTCTGGCTGGGGGACGTGGTACAGGACAGACTCCACCTGCACTGCAAACTTGATCTCTCCTGCTGTCATCTACACAGAAAGCACAGAACTTAACACATCCGTACACACAGTAAATCCTAAATCCAGCTTTAACTGCAAGTCTGCCAGACGCTACCTCTCTTGTGCTGGAAGAAGGCAAAACATATCCATCAATAGACAGGCCGTGGCACTTTTGCAGGATTTTATAGACCTTCTGGTAGAAGCCCATTGGTACTCTGTTGATAGCGCCATCCAGTCTGCGTCTCCTCAGCCACTGGCCTTGTCTCTCCTCCCAGTGCAGCTGTCCATCTCCTGGGCCAGTGCCCACTGGGGACAGCACCCCGCTGGGGGTGGAGGGGCTGCTGCAACGCTGTGGTAGGAGAAGAGGAAGACACTGAACATATTATGGACCACTTTTTGATTTTCAACCTTATCTCCATGTACTGCAAATGTATTCACTATATACACTGTTACACTCAGTAGTGTCTGTAGCACAGGAAGGCTCTTTTTAACCAGAGAATGAGCAAGATTTCTAACTGACCACTTCACTTCTCTGGCATCCAGCTGGAGTTCACATCCAGTTCAAGAGTCAGGAGAGCTGCTCAACCCCACCTCCAACACTCCTCTACATCATATCGTGCTATTCTGCTTCTGGAAGATTGGCCAGACTGTAATTTTGAGGAGCCTGTGGTTGACCATCTCTTCCGAGGTTCCTCTCTGTTCTGGTCCCACTGTGTTTCTTCCACCACAGGCTGAAAGTCCTTGCTTTCAGACCACACCGATTTTCCATTTCACTTCCTTGACTGACTACATGACATTTTGCTGATACTTAGGGGAATCCATTCTTCCTTCTATCAATGTAATGTTTTCTGTTCCACTGGCTGCCACGCAACTGAAAAGCACAATATTTCCATCCCCATGTTTAACAGCTGGCAAAGGGTGGGTTAGTAAGTGCTGATTTAAAGAGAATGCTCAGGGATCCTAAGTCTGAAATGAACTAAATCTTCCCACTACTCGACTCCTGACTACTGCATCATCATGTTTATGATTAGTGGTGGTGACCAGAGCACTTTGTTATGAGATACAGTGTACTGACAAAAGTAATAACTGTCATACCATAACAAGTACATGTAAATAAGGTTGAAATATAGTAGTCTTTTTCTCACACACACACACACACACACACACATTTGTCTTTCTATATTTGTGAGGACACTCATTGACTCAATGCTTTCTCTAGCCCCTTACCTTAACCGTAACAACTAAATGCTAAATGCCAACCCTTACACTAAGTCTAACCTAAACCTGTTTAAACTTTGACCCTAAAACCAACACGTAACCCTCAAACAACCCTCTGAAGTTGTGAGGACCAGCCAAAATGTCCTAATTTTTACAACAGTTTCAAACTGTCCACACAACCACAGAGAGACTTGCACACATGCCTACACATGCACACAAAGTTACAGAGTCCGTGCAATCATTCATGCATGCACTTAGCAATACAAGGCACTTCAGTAGATGTACACTCACCAGCCACTTTATTAGGTACACCTGTACAATTGTATGCAATTCAGTGCAACACTTCTGCCTTAACATCTGTGTTTATGAAGCTCAAAACGTTTCAGTTTTTTGGTGAAACTGTCATAAATGTTAAATGTTAAGGCAGAAGTGTTGTATTGAATTGCATACCATTGTACAGGCGTACCTAATAAAGTGGTCGGTGAGTGTACCAAAGATCAGGCTGGTGTTATTGTATGTTTAAATTTTATTAACAATTACTATACTACAATAACAAAGTATGTCTGTGCAGTCACAGCTTTATATAGTGGATGCTGCCAGGAATTACTGTCCAAGCATAAAAAAGCTACTGTATACTGCTGCAATCCTTTATTACAATAAAGAATTACAGTGCATCAAAGAAATAAACAAAAAAAAAGAGGAAAAAACTGCACCGATACGTTTAACTGCAGTGAATGAATTGTCGCTACTATATGTTTTTTTAGAATTATAGATCTTAGGCACAAATACAAGATTACATACATTTATTCTTGGGTGTGGGCTCTTTAAAAAACTTGTTGCCAATAATAAAAAGATCAAATAACGCCAGCCTCATCCTTAAATGCAGAAAGGCACGTGGAATGTTTGGTGAAATCTGAATGAAATATGTTTTTAGCATGACTTTTCCCAGTCTACATATACAGACAGGTGATAAATGAAAGGGAAAAAACATCATAAAGTGTCTTAGTGAATTGTTATGCTACCAAAAGAATTTCAGTGCACCTTGACATTGATGCTACAAGTCTCTGAACTCTACTGGAGGGATGAACACCTTTCTTCCAAAAGATATTCCCTCATTTGGGGTTTTGATGGTGGTGGTGGAGATGCTGTCTAACACATCTGTCACCCATCTGTACATTCTAACTATGGCAACCCTAGGGAGAACATACAAGTTCATTTGAAAGAGATGAGGTGAAATGGTTTACCGTGGAGTGAGGAGAAGTGACATTGCTACTCAAGGAAACACCACTGCTGAAGGTCTACACATGGATATGGATGACAGACAACAGAGAACAGTTTGATATGGTCAAATGGTTCTCACACTACAGACATGATGACACTGCAGACAGAGCAAAATGTTATAGGCAATATTGAAAGGTGTAATTCAGATCTACAAAAATGAACAAGTGAGAAACAGAATGAGCTATGGGGGTGGGCTATTTATAAGCAGGTTAATTAAGGTTAGGATTGGTTCAAGAGCTCATGAATTTGAAAAAATTTTATTTTAAATGAGATACTCTTCTACAAAAAATATATTTGCTGTATCATACTTTGACGAGTAGCAAAGCATACTCTCCTACTGAAATGTGATGAATAGAAAGTTGTTCCAACAATGAGAGTGCGGTGGTTCACAAAATGTTACAGTAAGAGCCAGCAAGTGGTTTATGAGCAAGACTTAGCCAGGTGTTTGGCTAGTTAGAATGAGGTCAGAAAAAGGTACATGCTTGATATTATCAAACCCAACCCACACTGAGAGGCCCAGAGTCATCCAGCTGCTGCAACCAGAAGTACGGACACTGTTATTCTATTCATAGATACACAGACAGACAGACAGACAGATAGACAGATAGATAGATAGATAGATAGATAGATAGATAGATAGATAGATAGATAGATAGACACAGATAGATAGCTAAGCATATTAAGCATATGCCACATCCTACTTAAAAAGATACAACCTGTTTGCTATCCAGTCCTCTTTCATTTGCTTCTCACCTGTTTTATGTCACTCTTCAGCTTGTGTAATCCTGTTCGTTCATTCTTGGTGGCTCCAGTGTGGCCTAGTTCACGGATGGAGATGGTAGGACTAGTTGCTATTGACTGGATTGGACGCACTGATGAACAGAGACAACAGAGACCTCTTCTATAGCCTGGCTGAATTTCTGTCAACATCTCAGATTTTTTTTAACTGATGTTGTGGTCATTGACAGCTCATTCCCTAGTTGAAAAACAACTAGAAGGTCTCAGAATACATAGTCTGGAAAACATTAATATCTGTACAAAATTTAGTGGAAGTTCATCAGGTAGATGTTTCACTGATAAGTAAAGGCTTTGACCTGCTGGTAGCAGCAGAGTAAAAGTTAGTGGATCACTTAAGTTAGTAGGATTCAGTGAATACCTGTATCAAGTGTCAATGTAATCCATCAAATAGGACCAATGTGGTGGACCGACTGGCACTGTCATCCCTAAAAACATTGTTAATTTCTCCTAGCAACAGTTTTTGCAGCTATGAGGTTGACTGAAAATTGCAGCAAAATGAAATTCAATGTGATTATTAGACAACTTAAATTATCTTCAGTTCCTAGTTCTTAAATGTACCTGCTTGCTTTCTGTATCTTAGTTATTTGTTATACAGTTACTTAATTTTTTATCTAATTCTCTTACCTACTTTCTTCTCTACTATACTGTAAAGACAAAAAGAGACAAAGAAACAAGCTTACTGCTCCTCTCCACCCCAAACTCTTTGCCACTGAGGATGTGATGCAGAAGGCTCTTCATGCTGAATGGGCTCAGGCTCATCAAACTCTCAGATGCCTCCTCACCTACAAAGGTGCCTTTCATGTTTATTCTGCAGGGTCGTTTGTGTAGGTTCACAAGTGTGTGTACTATAAGTGGTTTTCCTACCAGAACAGTGCAGGCTGCGAGCCAGCTCAGTGGCCATCACTTGCATGATGAGTCCTATCCTGAGTCGGAGCATATCCCCAAACAGGGCAGGCTGGGAGCGCACGTACATAGCTAGATAGACCATGATTTCCTACATGACAAACACACACAGTTCACACCTGTGAGACCACAGTCTAGAAATGTCCTGTAGCAGCCCAGCATGTTAAAGATTCACCTGAGTGAGTACAGCTATACTGATGTCCTGACCACTGGCTTCATAGATGAGGGTGTTCAACTCCTCGGGAGGCAGTGGCCTAAAAAGAAACCGTGAGGAAGAGGAGCTTGCTTATTATGTGGCAATTAATTCAATAAAGTCTTAAAATGAGCACAAAATCTCTT
>NW_018127884.1:56563-69381 GCF_001952655.1 Monopterus albus | reverse complement strand
CTTTCCCTGGGTTCAGGAGGTAGCCCTACAGTCAGTTGCTTGTGATGGGAAATAAGATCTGTGCAGGCCTGAGGAACAGACAAGTACAGGTGGAATAAAGTTACTGAAGTAAATGCAATAAACACTGATTCTCCTCCCCTCCCCCCTAGGTCAAACACACAGACAGACGTTATTCAACAGGTATTCAGCAATATTCCCTCATACTCTGGCTGATTAGCAAGTATTCTGATGCAGCATTTCTACTAGCCACTAGATGGTGGTAGAGCCTTTTATTCTTTATTCTGTTATTTTCTGCTGTAACTCTACTTTTATATAACTTTTGGCATGTCTAGTATCCAGGGTTATCTAGAGTTATCTATCAACTGTGCAGTATGTTGCTGACAAAGAACATGCTGCTAAACCACCTTCATGGGATAACAAATGACTATGACTTGTCACTGACTTCAGCGAGGACCTCCACTCTCTTGCGTAGCATTCCAGAAATGTATCTGATGAGTCCCCACTCTTTGGAGACTCCAGCTTGAACATATAGCTCCTCCAACAGTGATCGCACGCTGACTCCTCCCTTCCCAGGACCTGACAACTCCACCAGCCAATCAGCTCCTCTGAGAAAAAAAATCATGAGGACAAAAACATAGAACAAGCAGTTTCAAAGGTTTAATCACCAAAACTGAATTGTTGATTTAATAGCATGCCAGAGCTACAAAAAAAACTGCATGTGTTCATAGTTGTCTGTGTCCACACTTCATTATGTAGAGAATGTAGAGGATGTCAGCCTGGTCCTGCAGAGTGGGGCACTCTTTCAGCTGCTTTAACCGCGCCGTGACGTGAGTCTCGAGGCAGGTGCAGGTCATCAGCACTGTGGGGCTTGTGAGGGATGTCATTGTAAGACAAATACACTTCAGAGCAGCAATGAAGTCACAAGACAAACAAAGCTGTTTGTGGGAGGATCTGCTGTGCCTACCTTGTGCTGCTTTGCTTGTGGGCCATGCTGAGGATGATTCACATCAAGAAGGTTCAGAGTTCTGCGGTGTCTGCTCATGACAGGAGCCACAGGCAGATACATGGAAGACCCTGCAACAAACACACCAAACAAAACAAAGTATTGCAAACAGCACAACTAATTTTGAGATTTATATTTTTTTCAGATGCATTCACTTTATGTCTTCTGACAGCACCTTTAAAACATATTTTTACTCATTTTGTCTTTTAGCTATGAATCAAACTTGAAATTGCATGGATTTTAGCATTTTGGGGAAAAGTGACATGTACCTCTAGCTGTCAATAATACACAGTTAAATGTGTAAAGAATGGGAGAGCATTCATATGGAAGTTCAGTATATGAGTTAAATGATGTTTACCCATTATTTGGCCCCAAAGAGTACCTATGAACACTATCCTCACCCCAGGAAAGAGCAGATATGTGGCTTGACAAACAGAATCTCAATTGTATTAGCTAAGGTTAAGCAGTGACTGGCCCAACTGGCTTGTAATCACATTCATCTCTGAGATCCGGGTCTGTCCAACCACTGACACTGTGTTTCATTGAGCTGGGCCCACAACACCGGGAAGGCTCAACAGTGTGTTCCAGTGTCCCAGAACCAGCCCCCTCTTTGCCTGCACCCACACACCCAACACAACCCTTCATCTACTCAGGCTAATTCAGGCTCTGTTACTAAACAGTCACTAGCACTAGCAAACATTTTGACTGCTGTTCTAGCCACCAAACATTTAAAATATTACATTTCTTTATGTATTGATAAGGTAATATGCTATGAATGTATTATTGTATGAGTGGTGAATGTAAAAGAGGATCTAGACAGAAGTTCTTTAGTACTTTTCTAATATGACTTTGACCATGCATCTCTATGTGATCAAAATAATAATAATAAAGCTGCAAAACTTTGAACTTAATTAGAGCAACTAATATTGAACCTCAATAATTTTTACTGATAGGTAATGACCATTTTAGGTTAACAGCTGCTTGTGTTTTGACAACTTTTAGCACTGGAGATCTTTTGCCAGGAAAACATCTATATTCTTTTCATATTAGCACCAAATCTCAGGTTTTCTATTCACACTAGCATCAACAATTTTACAGCAATACTCACCTCTTCACCTTGTACCTAAACTGATTAATTACATTCAAAAAAGCTTACTTGGCATATTCAGGCCCTTAACCTGAGCCATAAGTGACAGGATGTCTCTTGTAGAGTGTTCAGCACTGAAGACATGGTGCTGCCCCCTCTGGATGGGAGGAAGATGACATGTGGTGGTAGTGCTATGGAGGAGCTGGGTGAGGTACTGGTCAAACATGTCTTCTGAGCCCTCTGTAATTACATTCAAACACTCAAACACTTACATTTGAACTGAATTAATCCAAAATGATTAAAAAGTACACACATGCTTTGCTTATCATTAACTACCTGAGGGCTCAAATTTATTGCATTCCTCTCCATTTTCCTCAATAGCCTCCTCATCCTCATCCTCAAAGAAGTTGTCATCATTCTCTTCATCCAGAAAGCTGAGGTGAGTGTGGAATGAAGTGGTCTGGAAACTGGAGAGATCTGACATCTGCACCCTAACATTCACACATGCAAGAGAAGAAACACACAGTACTGTTATATTACAGATATTGGAATGCCCTGGGAGAAACAAAACAGATGTTCTATTCACAGTAACAGTATGAAATCCTATGTTATAGATGGAAACGGACCTCGCTCCAGCAAAATAGCCATCCTGTAGTTTCCTGAGGGTTGCTAGGATACATGGATCAATTGCATCTCCATCTTCAACTGGACAAAGTAATATATAAATGCCATGAGGTATATTCAAAATCACAGCTACATACACAGAAACCACATATTAAATGCAACGTAGACAGAATTACAGGGTGTGCATTAATGTAACTTTGTCATTAATGACCTCTTTTTGGCCCAGTTACTCATTATTACAGTTTTATCATGTCTAGGTTATCCACAATTATGTTTTAGATGAGATTTCTGCAGACTACTGTAATTAAAAACTGGAAACTGGGAAGTGAGAAGTGGTAAGACTGATTTCCTTTGGGTAAAGAGCCTCATTACCCAGCATGCTGCGGGTAATGGGGAAAGTGAGTGTGGGTCGTCCTATCATCCTCCAGCAAGAGGAGAGATAGGCCAGCTCTGTTCGTAACATCTCCACAATCATCTGGTTATCCAGTGCCAGGTAGAAATGGTACTGATCCACAAACTAGAGAAAAGTAGAAATACAGAAACAGGCATTACTACCACCTTCTACCTAGCTCTGTCACTGTGATTATGAACATCGCAACATTTCAAGAAAGTAGAAACAGAGAAACAGGCATTACTACCACCTTCTACCTAGCTCTGTCACTGTGATTATGAACATCGCAACATTTCAAGAAAGTTTTACCTGAGGGGTGAATGTATACAAATGATTTCTGATCTCGTAGAATTTGGATGTTCCAAGAACTCCAATGTGTCTATAGGGCCTCCCACTTAAATTCAGTTTCTTGCAGTTACCTGTGGCAACGACACAAGACGTTAACTCTTATTACACACATGCACACGTTTGTTTTCATTCTTCGCGGTGACTTGCATTACTTTTGTGGAGTAATGTAATTACTTCTTAAACCAAGCGGTCACTCTAAAATTCAATGACACACATGTCCCCATGAGGAAGGCCAAGTCCCCTCAATGTGAATGTGTAAACAAGTTTCAGTCCCAACTATGTGAGTAATACAAGGCATACACACACACCTCTACACAAAGGAAATGAGTACTTATTTCAGGTTTACCCAGTCTAACATAAACGTGGCTCAGGATGCGAGCGGGCATGACCCTGATAGGCAGAACCTCTGACATTGTCTGGACCATGAATCCATGATCATTTAACAACTCCTTGATCTCCTCTGATTCTGCAAGAACACAAACTGACACACACACACAAAAAATCTGTATATAGACAACAGTAGCAGCATCAAAAGATTTGTAATAATCCTTGTTATTTTAGCTACAGGAAACTGATCAAGGCCATTGTTGCAATACTCAAGCCAGATTTGAGATTTTTGGTAAGGATCTATTAAAAGCAACCTTCCCTCTCAATTTTTGTCCATGCAACAAATTTGTCAATTATGTTCTAGTGATGTGATGGAGATTACTTCACTGTGTGACACAATCACAAGGCTCAAAACATTTGTTGGAAGGAGGAGTGTTGATTTCTACTTGTTCCTTGCTTCTTGTACCAAATTCTCACTTTATCCAACTTCTGACATTTCCCTCAAATTACTGATCAAACACCAACCTTGTACCACAATATCTGGCTTGACATTTGTAGAGAATCTCCTGTTGAGTGGATCTATCTCTCCTGGTGCTAAAAACCCCTTAGAACAGAATTAAAAAGAGACAGCCATGGTGAGGACAAATTATTACAGAAAAAAGCAATGGCACTGGCACTGTTCTTTTATGTTATCAACAGAGATGTGTCCTGTATGGCTCCATTTTCTACTAAGGGCATCTTGTAGCAGTGCCTTTTTTTCTAATTTACAAAACAAAATGCACATTATCCACAATGATTTGTGACATTGCCTATTACAGTGATAGTTACAGCCATAACAGATAGAGGCTGTGTGTTGCAAGCTAACATAAGAGGGCAACTACCTCAGCTAGAAGACAGCCCAAGATGTAGAGTGACTGCCCCCACATGTGCGGCAGCTGGCCCATGGCCACTCTGTCCACAGTGTGAGGATTCCTGTACTCCTCCTCTACCTGTAAGACGAAACATATGTTTCTTATGTGGAAGCCTGATATAAAGGTCCAGTGATTGAGATGAAACAAACATTTTTAGTCTGATGCTCTCTGATATGATTATCATTGGCACTTTGCTGACAGATAAACCCTATCATAAACATTGATTTACAATAAAATTATAACATGTACAAAATAATCCTGAGACAAACCTAAAGCACATGAATGCATGAATGTAGATAATGAAAAACAAATCGACCATAGAGGCTCTGTGAGGTTATACTCAATCACAGTGGTGTTTTGAGCTAAATGCTGTAGTTAGTATGTTAATATGTTCACAGTGACAATGCTTGTATGCTGTACCATGTTCATTTTAGCTTAGCATGTTAGCATGCTACCATATGCTAATTCCAGCACTAAATATAAAGTAGGCCTACAGCTATGGCTGATGGAAGTGGATTAGTCTTGCAAGTATTTAGTCATAAACAAAGATTCTGACCTAATAATGATGCTAGCATACTGCTGGCATGGATAAAACAGCAGATATCACTGTCATACAGGAGCCAGGCAGCTGTACAAATTAATTTTAGACTTACAGTATATAAGCATATAATAATGGGTTAATCTGGCACTGTGCTGTAGAAGAATCAGATAGATTTTGCACATTTTTGCCATTTCATCTTCAGGAGGTACAGTATTAAAGGACTCCACAGCTTCAGTGTATAGATATAACCTGCTCTGCTCATTAATTTAATAATAAAAAGAAAAATAGAATAAATATATACAATACATTATCTTCAACATGTTTTATGAAAAAACTGTGTATTTAGTATAAACAAACATTTTAAAAGATACTCATATTACTCATATATTTCTTGAAGTTAATTTGCTTTGGTTTGTTGGGTTTGTAAGGCTGTGCCATTAGAATACGGCTAAAACGGCTATCTGCTATATTTTTCTTATGGTAATGAGATACCTTGTCACGTGGTACAGAATAAAGTTCAGGCACGAGTTTGATGCCGTTCCTCCCTCTGATCAAAATGCCGTCCAGTGCCTCACGGTATTCCTCCACCTGTGCAAAACACGGTCATTCATTCATTATTACATCTGCCGTACAAGTGGCTCTCAGTGACTCTATGACTGTGTGAACAAAGAAGAAAGTGAGTGTGCTTGGTTTAATTACCTGCACTTGGTCTCCAGTAAAGATACCATCCAGGATGAGATAAGTCCAGAACACAGGCCATTCACATTCAATATTCTCAAAGAGCTTGAGCTCCACAGGATCATAGTGCAGACGAGATGGATCCTGGTGACGTATCACACAGGAACAAATATACAAAACACAATCCTCTGAAAACTCCTACAAAATCACCTATGACAATGATTCAAAAAGTGCACTCTCATTTTGTACTTTAGTTGTGAGTGTTCACCTGGGTGTATGTGTTTATCTGTAAAGTAACACCTGTTCTTTCTCACTTAGTAATTCCTTCTGCGTGTTTTCTATAGTACAGCAATTAAATACATTATAAACACCAGCCTTTAGATTTTCAAAATGCAGAATATCTTACCTCTTTAGGACAGAGATATCCGTCTCTGATGAAGCGGCAGCAGCCGTAGCGACCCTGAAACATCGCCGAAGAGTGAAAGTGTTAGTATGCTGAAAGACTATATGGTAAACAAGTGTAATATAGTGTTTCTGTGCAGTCATCCACAACAAGTGATTTGTGTTTCTCAAACTTAGACTGTACCTGCAGTTTGCTTATGATTTCTGACTTAGTGATGGCCACCAGGTCAGCATTCTCAACAGCAAAAGCAGGGAAGGAAATGACAGACAACAGACCAGCATCAATCTCCTTTGAAGTTGAAGCTCTTGGCAGCATGGAGCACAGGATGGACTGAGGGAAAACACACACATATGGGCAGAAGAAAGGCGAGTAGAGATGATATTGTGGTGGCTGGAAGCAAAGACACTGGTACCTGACAATGCTCCACTTCATCAGGCAAAACATGGATGACTGACTTGGGCCCTCCATGGGCACCAAAAAGATCCAGCTCATCTATAGCCTCCAGAGCAGCCTGAAATGCCACCCCACCATACACACATACACAAATCAACACATATATCTATGCACAAATACATACTTTACAGAGCAATTTCTTCTTTTGGTGTTTAATGGTGTATCATAAATGTTGACATTAATAAATGAAATTGATGGCCCCTCTACCTTAGCCATTCCTATAGAGCTGCCATTGAGCTCGGGGATACCCAGGTTGGTCTTGTCACCTCGCTCCCACATCCCATAATCCTAAAGGAGGAAAAAATCCTCATCATGTGTCAGGCATGTTATACTGAGGCTAATGGAACTTTGAGCAACTAATCTCAAGCAGAGATGACAAGTGGGCTACAAGTGGTAATCTGGTAAAATCACTTTCTTTTTCTACACTACAAGTTTTATTTCATTTTCAAACTTATACACTGCCTCTAGTGACATCAGTCAAGGCAATTTATCAGCCATAAATAGCTTTATACACCTTTATCATATAGTATGAAGTCAATCTGTCTGAGATTTGTAAACAAATGTTGGGATTTGCCCATCAACTCTGCTGTGTATCAGCCTCTACCTCTTGCTTTCTAGAAACTGCCTAGATCGCTGAAAATGTTACTCACCGCCACCTTGTACGCAGCCTCTATATAGAAGACCAAGTTTTGAATAAAGGCTACCTCATCCAGGTTTGAGATGATACGAAGACCTGCATGATAACATGACATACTCAAGTTCAGTGCTGTTTGGTGCATAACTGACGTGTGCTCTGTTCAAAGGAACAATGATAAGGTACTTTAGATGTTCCTCTGGAAGACCTGCAGTGCTTTCAGAAGAAAAGCTGATCAAGCAGTGTCTTTTTTGATATTATGTCTGTGAACAACATGTATAAAAATCTTTAATAATTTAATGAGTGATGGGAAATGGATAACAACACATTCCCAAATAAGTTAGCCTACTCTGAGGACACAAGCACATAAAAGGCATAAAATGCAAACACCATTCTGTATCACTATAATACCTGAGGCAGTCATCTGTGCCAGCATCAGCAGGTAAATTGAGGTGGCATCAACCTGCAGATGGCCCCACTGATCGTCCCCGACCACCGTGGCACAGGTCGAAGTATCGTATTTCGCATGCAAGCAATCCTTTGTACTTTGGGTTTGTTTGAACCTCTCCACCTTGGCCACCTGAGAACATATACACCAAATACTCAATGGTTTTTGTTGGAACCAAAAAGGGATCTGACATGACTAGAATGAAATATAAATGCATAAAGGTTTTCCTTTTTGGTGGGTAATTTAGCCTTTATTACAGTAGCAGACCACAGAAAAGAGACAGAAAATGAGGGAAGAGAGATGAAATGCAACAACCCAGGAACTCTGGCTAGTGTGTGAGCAACAAATAATATACAGTGTTTCTGCAGCCAGGCATTCACTATCACTTTCACTTCAACATGTAAATCACACATCTGCATTATGTTATCATTTGTTTGTTTTCAGATTAACTACCTACATCAGCTGAGTTTAATATACCTGACAGCAGCAGGCTGTGCCAGAAATCTAGAATATGTCGTTTACTTAAAACTGTTTAAATACCAAAATAAACCAGATAACAATTGTGGTTTCTCAGAGCCACATCACTATCTTATCGGATTTTTCTACTTCCAAGATAAACAGTTTTTATGTGCAAACACAGGGGAACAAGTAAACAATGTGAGCACAGGTGTGTCTTACCTGTCTCATCATGCACTGCAGAAGCCCCTGCATCAGTTTCACCACACTCTGCCAACAAACAACAACAGCTTCATAAGTGAACTGCAAAAGGAAGACATCATTATAATCCAAATTGTTTTCTATTTTTAGTCCAGGTAACTGTAATTCTGTCACCCCATGCAGAGAGCTGGAGAGGAGACAGTGATAATGTCCTGTGGCTGTACTTGATTTACTTTGCATCTTATATTATGATAATCCCATCTTATAAAATATGATAGATATGAATAAAATGCAAATTTCCAACTTTGGGAATTTGTAACCAATATTTTTTTTATTTCAAGTCGATTACTTTGTTTATTCTATTTTTTACATGACAATTTGGTAATTTATTCATTCTTCAACAAATTAATTAAGGAAAAATGTATCAAGAATTGTATTTTTTTTTGTTTGTTTGTTTTTGTTTTCATACTTTATATTCCCTTGTACTTCTCTGAAGTATTTAACACCATTTAGAGCAAACAGGTGCACACATTAACACTCTCTCTGTCGCTGTCCCTCTGTCACAAACACACCTGCTCCAGTTCATAAGCCTTGGCCTTATCTTCATCTCGGTCTGCATTCTTGCGGTACGCCATGCCCAGCCCCCACACAGCCAGGACACTGTACACATTGTCCCTCACCCAGGCATCCTTTTTCTGAGTACTGGCTGGCAGAAGTCCTGTCACTGGGCTCTGAAACAATCACACATACACAAGGGTTTAATTTACAGTAAGTACAGTGAGAACATTTAAACTGCTTGTTTTATCAGACCAATAGTCCCACACCCAGGGATATTTCGATTAGTATCTACTATACATAAGACAAATCCTCACTTCTGCAAAGCTGAAACTTTTTTCTTTGGAGAAAATAGCTGGCAATTAATTTTCAGTTGAAAGACTGAAGTTTCAACTCCAAATCATTTAATTTGTATTGTGATTTACAGTTGACAGTAGCAAATGGAACACAAATGAAAGATAAGGCAGGAACGGACAGCTTTTATTCAGATGCATGTTAAACGCGATCAAGGTTTCAGTTCTACATGAAGGAAACCCCCTTCCGGAAACCAAACCTACATCTTTGTATATAGGTGCTATATAAGAAAAGTTGGCTCTTTACCATCTCGATCACAGATGTAAACATTGACAGCTGTTGACTGTGCAGCAGTGTGAACTCAAGTGCTGATGGATAACAGTGCATAGTTTCCAGGTCCTCAGTCTATTCCAGGAGCTGTACATTCCCCATGCCTTGTTTATGTCTATGAGGCTCAATCTGTTTGAGCCTGACAATCGATACAGGCTATTAAACATCTGCATATCAAACACATTTCTGATAGAGAAAATGGAGGATTTCATTACAAATTCCTAAAAATTAGACACAGTTTAAAGCATCTTTGCAAGCAAACCCAGTGGTGGAAAGTAGTCTAAGTAGTGTCCTTAAATACAATTAAGAAAATTACCTATTTCCATTTTTGGTGCTTTATACTTCAAGTTGACTATGTTTTGGAGGCAAATATCCCGTTTTACTCCACTACATTTATTTGACAGCTTTAGTGAGTATGTTACTTTGCATATTCAGATTATATATTTGAAATATATATATGTAGGTTCTGTAAATAATTCAAAACTTGATATCCCTTGTTCTTGTTTTTCCTTTTAACAATATAAAACATTCTCTCATAAACAAAAAACGTGTGCTTATAGCTGAATATTTCTACATTTTGGTATGGCTACTATGCCCAGAGTTAGCTAGCAGATTTAGCTATTGCCATAGTGAACAAACAGAAGAACCAAAGGTGAAAAATGTGTTGCTGGGCCATTACTTGACATGCATTATACAGTGCAGTTTTACTGTTTCCCCAGGTATGCAGAAACCAAGAAGCACGCTAAAGTCGAAATAAATAGTTGACTGGTTGGTCAGAGAATTAACCATAAACAATTTTGACAACTGATTAATTGTTTAAGTCATTTTTAAAGCCAAAATGAAAGAGAAATTAATTTGTATGAGGCTTCTTAAATGTGATTATTCTTTCCGAGTATTAAACTCAACATCTTTGGATTTTTGACAGTTGGGGATCAGACAAAAATATGTAGGCTATACTTAGACTTCGGGGAATAAAGATGGACCTGACATTGATGACATTTAATAAACTGAACAATCAATGATCGTACAGATATTTTATTGTATAAAATATGTATACCAAAATAATAGCTATGTAGTAGATCTTAGACTATCTGGGCCCCTGAGCAGTACCCAGTTTCCCTGGCTGTTAATCCAACCTTAGCCTCCTTTAGTTAAGAGAACATCTTGTTCCACCACTGTGTAAATGTGCTATGTGGACGGCGCTGACTTCTCTCCTGTATCGTGTTGTGTACCGTATGTCTGGACTCACCTGATGACACAGGATAGTCTCGTGTACCAGCCTTGCATAGCCATCCAGCCTCACTCCTGAATTACTACGGCTCCTCATCCTGACTGTTCACTGCGCACACAGCACAACAAATTATATATAAATTTGTGCACAGCACGTGTTTATGTTATTGTCTGTAAATATGACTTCATGATAAATACAGCAGGTACATTTAACTTAATAACTGGAGTAACTTACCAAGCAGCGATCCATCATTTCAGCTCTACAGCACGGATCTGATCTGGCTCCTTCGCCGCTCCGCAGCTCTCTGCTCCAGCTGGCTAGCCGGCTAGCATCCAACTGGATTTGACACCGTTTAACGTTACGCTCACAGCCTGTATTCACACACACAGCCGGATCTTCCGCTCAAAGTGTCTGATACGTCATGCCTTATAGAGTACAGGTTTTACGCAAGAGATTCGCGGAGGAGTTATTTAATGTCTATCTGTACATGAAGAATGTATTAAGAAAGAATCTAGCATTTCCTTGTTGTTTGATAACTTAACGAAAGGGGGCGCCAAGTGACCTCTATTTCGGTCCTTTCCGAGGTTTCATCCACGGTTTTAAAGGACAGTGCTACAGTCACTTTCACTAAAAGTTCCAGCTTCTTAGCATAGCACATTTTCATACAAACGCACGGGAGACAAGTACAAAATGTAGCAAAGAGTACTCAAAGTATCAAAGTAAAAGTCCAGAAAAAATACCCCGTGAGTGTTGCATGTTTATTATTTACAATATCGGATTGTTATTACTGATGCATTAACGTGTAGCACCATTGTAGTCAAGGCAGAGCCAACTTTAACATCTTTAGGCCATATACATTTTAGCATTTCATCAATAACAACAATATTTAATAAACTGGTCATATTTGTTTTAGTCTAAGCAGGCTGCATAAATACTGTATGCAAACCAAATACTGTATGTATGTAATACAAAGGCTTTATAGGCTGTAATTAATGGCCTTATTATCAGCAGTTAACGCAAAGGTTAATCCATCACATATAGGCTAAATGTTAATAATCCATTAATAAAGGGTTCTACAATAAGCAATACAACAATATCACGTTATAGACCTGAGGACGTCTTCCATTAATAAGTAAGATGCGTGGTCTCTTTTTTTAAGATTATGACTAAACAGAGAAGTGAAAACTAAACTTTCTGCCTCAAGAAGCATAGCTGCGTGCTAGGAACGTCACGAATGACTGCATCTTTAAGCCAATCAAATTCCACAGCCGTGGCTTTATCTGCCAATCACAGCGCTCCTGCCTTAATCGTTGTTACTGCTCACCATCAACCACTATCCGCTAGCTACTTTAGCATCAGCCTGGATAAAGAGCTAGCCCATTGTAACACAGTATTATCTGCTCACTCTCTTTGTTTATATATTTCGCTTGAATTAACCGAAGTGACCGATTGTCTAAGCGACTAAGTCGAAGGTAAGCAGTCGTGTTTACTTCTCTGTAGCTTCCGTAGCTAGCTAAACGTAGCAGGAGGGGGCGCAAATGACTCATAACGTGTTGTTGATAATATGTGTTCATTCAACATGTTAGCAAATATAAGCCCATAAAACATGGCCGAAAATTTAGCTAATGTAAAACAAATGTGATCGGGGGTATTGTGTGATATTTTTCAGGTCGTATTGTTCTCGAAAACAATGCATGTATTTTTTCTGAATTAACTTTACTGTCATAAAAATACGCTATCATAAATGTCACACGATTTCTGATTAATTTACGTTACGCTGACCCCCGCCCCTTCTCTTTATTATTTTTTCTTCTTTATTGTTCTTTTCATGCATTCATCTTTCAAAACATTGCAGTTTATCTCATTTTAACCACGAATAACATCTAACCAAACCTCCCCCTTC
>NW_018127884.1:37608-56550 GCF_001952655.1 Monopterus albus | reverse complement strand
TTCAGCAGGCAGGGAAAGCTGCGGTTACAGAAGTGGTATGTACCGCTGTCTGACAAGGAAAGGAAGAAGATCTCCAGAGACCTGGTCCAGACCATACTGGCCAGGAAGCCTAAAATGTGCAGCTTCTTGGAGTGGAGGGACCTCAAGATTGTATATAAGAGGTCGGTGAGTAAGATAAGTTTAAATGGCGAAATAACATCCCCACTTTGTCTTTCCCAGGTGACATCAGCGTACAAACATACAGTATTTGAATGCATAATCATGCAAGCCCTAAACTCGTGGACAAACATTCAGAAGAGATGTATTTGCTTTTTCTTGTCACCTGGAAAGGACTTTCAGCATGAGCTTTATCTCTGTTTTCACTGTTGTTATTCCACTTTTTGTGACATGTTGTACAACTTAAAAACTTAAGAAAAAAGTAGCATGTTTACTTTAGATAACTCAAACCAAATCAATCGGATGCTTATTGTGAGACATTGCAGGGACAGTACTTTGCATACATTTTGGGTAGTTAAAGTATAGTGAGAATGCTTTGAAAAATAATGCCATGAATAGGTTTTGTTTACTAACACAAAGTGCAGTCAGTATACAGAAAAACTACATCAAATCAATATTTGCCTCTAAAATGGCACCAATTCTCCTAGGTGCACATGTGCACAGTTTTGCAAGATATTCTGCAGGTACTGTAGGTGGTTCCCAGAATTTTGGAGAAGTTGCCATAGCTCTGTTGTGGACTGAGGCATCTCAGTGTCCTCTGTGTGTTCGTGAAATCCCAAACTGACTCAGTGATGACGAGATCAGGGCTCTATGTGGGCCACACCATCTGCTGTAGGACTATTTGTTCTTCTTGTCACCAAGTTAGTTCTGTACATCGGTATTTATGACTCTGGTTATGTGTTTTCCGTCATTGTCATGCTGCAGAATTCATCTGGGGCACCTCCCTGACGATATTTTGTAATGGATACATATCTAAACATCTTAAGTGCCAAAAACCTTTGCACATCACTATACCTTCAATATTGATTGATTATTGGAGGTGATTTATTTGCCATAATGTGATAACAGATAGTTCTTGTATATTGATTGAGTCTGTTAATATAGGCTGTGAGATATTAGAAAAAATAGCATTTGGACTTTGCTAAAGCTTTAAACATTTCACAGTGGTCTAAAGAAGCTGCCCTCTGATTTCAGTGGTAAATTTTCTTATGCCATGCATTTTATTTAGTAATAGGATGTCTTAATATTTGTTTTGTTACATCACTTCTGTATTTGTGGTGATTTGTTGGGGTGGTTTATGAGAACCAGTTATTCACTGATTATTTTGTCAAGCACTGAGATTTCTGGCATTTACCTCTCACCTTCTGCTGTGTAATTAAAACCAGAAACACTCCCTCTTAACTTTTGAACAAAGGAGGACAATGATACATGTATATAAAGAATGCCTAATTTTTCCAGGATATGTGACTCCAGAGTCATGAAAATACAAAAGACACATCTTCATGTGGTTACTATAATAAACAAAAACAAACAATGAAACTGTCAGAACACAGTGCTGCAGTACTGAAAACAGCATTTCCTTACATCATGATGATATACACTTTCTATTTTGTACTTGTGTACAATATAATACTATGCAATTTAATATCCCTGCAATAGATCCCATTTGTAAAGAGGTTGTGATGTACTGTTTTGTTAATTCACATTTATTATAGTTTTACTTTTGTAAAAAAAAAAAAAAAAAGAAAAGTAAGCTTTAGTTGACTAGATGGTTTCAGTACTGATGGTTTTATTGACTTATCGATACCACTGTGCAAAAAAAATGTGGCCATAAAACCAGAAGCTTTTTGTATGTTTTGGGTGCATATGTAAAATTAACTCTATTTTTTGTTCCATGTTAATTTAAATTCTCTTTCAGTGAAACAAAAAAAGCACTAAACTGCTGTATCTTTAAAGACTGACTGACCTATCTCATTGAATCTCTGTGCTGTCTTATTAAATCTACAGTATGTAGCTTTTTTTCAGATATTCTTGTTGTAGAACTCTGCTCCAAAATGTGTCTTAATGTGGAGGGGGTCTGTCGAAGCCTCATGTGAACCAAACTTATTGAACAGCACTGGCAACAGTACAGAAATTTGAGCTTCTAAAAGATCTTGACCTCTGTAACCAATCAGAGATTTTCAGTTATATCTGCTTGATCATTTTCTTTCATTCTCATTTCTTGTAATTTTATAATGACAAATATCTCAAGAGCTGGGCAGAGTGTGGTTGAGCACAGTGGAGCAGAGAGAGGGAGTGCTGGATGGATGGATGGATACTAATGATATAGCTTTAAACATTTGCAGACTTGAATGTGAATATTGATCTGTTGCATTTCTTATTTCTTTATGTTGTAGATATGCCAGCCTGTATTTCTGCTGTGCTGTAGAGGATCAGGATAACGAGCTGATCACCCTAGAGATCATCCATAGATATGTGGAGTTGCTGGACAAATATTTTGGCAGTGTGAGCCACACATGACACACTCTTCTGCAAGAATCAAAGGTTTTGAGTCAGTAGCGTACCTCCTCTGATGTTCTGCTCTTTGTGGTATTGTGGCCTCACAGGTGTGTGAACTGGATATTATCTTCAACTTTGAGAAGGCTTACTTTATCCTGGATGAGTTCCTACTGGGTGGGGAGGCGCAGGAGACATCCAAGAAGAATGTGCTCAAGGCCATTGAGCAGGCTGATTTGCTGCAGGAGGTATTGTCAAGTGAACAGTACATGAACTAGGGTGGCAACTTATCTTCACTATCAGTTAACCTGCAATTGATTTTATAAATTAATCGATGGAGTGTTTGGTCTGTAAAATGTCTGACATTTGAAAGAAATGTCCATAACAAGTTTCCAGAGCCAAAGGTGATTTCTTCAAAGAACTTGTTTTGCTTTACCAACAGTCCACATGCCAGTGATTTCCTTTTAGTGGTTTAAGACAAAGAAATTCAGCAGTTATGGCTTTTGAGAAGCTGGAACCAGCACTTTTCTGAAATATTTACTTGAAAATGTATTAAATTTAGTAATTATTGCACCTCTAACTTGGTGTAAATGTCAAAAAACTACACTCAGCAACACTGTTTAACCAGAAAGGAGAGTGGGCCTAAGATGCAGGTGTATAGCTTTTTTCACACTGTGCCCACCTGCACCTGCCTGTTTATTTTAGGCTTGCGGTGCTTGATTAATACCCATCTCTTGTGCCGGTGCACTAAAGCAAGTGCTGTCCTGCTTGTTTGCATTGCTGTCTGGCTGCAATCGACAGAATACATGCTCAGTGATTTATTTTTAGCAAAGTAGTGCAGTACTATTGTTACAACAGCATGGCAACAGTCAGCCTGTTCCCATCACACATTAGTTACTTGCAATTATGACTCATGTACTATCAATTATTAATTTGGAGGGGTACTTTGTGCTACAAAATGTTGTCACAGATGAACAGACAGTACATCAGCAAGGTGTTTGTCCTTCTTTTCTTCATCTGCAGGAGGCTGAGGCACCACGGAGCGTATTAGAAGAAATTGGGCTGACATAAACCATCACATTGCTGTATCAGGCAACCTCCATGTCTCTCCATTATCGTTCTGTTCACCATCTATGTACTGTTTTCTTCTGTACTATCTTGTAATGTCCATTCAATGTGGTGCCAACTGTGGGTTTAATGTGTTTGCTTTGTACAGTCCCTCTGACTGTGTACTGCAGTATTGTTAGCATACGTCAGGACCCTGATTTCTTAACACTCCACACACAACAATGTAGCGATATGAAAAATCCAGCGTCATATTAAGATCATCATCACCGATTGCTGAGTTGTGTGATGCTAGGCTTGAAGGTGCTGTTGTAGCACGGTTGGTGCTTCTCATGAATTACCCTCACATTGCAGTGACAGAGCTAAGCCTCTGAATTAATAAAAAATGAATACTCAGCTCAGATCTTTGAAAAGCCCAGAAGGTTGTTTAGCAAAACCTAATAGCTGTTACAGTTTTTGCCTCTGGGGCACTTCTATCTTTACACAGTATCTACTCTCCTCAAATAACCTTCCGCCTGTGTGGTTGAAAATATAATCTGTCTCACACAAGAACAAAAAACCTTTTCTTCATGCAGCTAGGTGGAAATTACATGACTGTGCCCTTAGTGAAGAACAGCTAAATATGGATGCATTTATTTAACTGTATTTTATGTTACAGAAACAGCATATAACAGTATAACTAGCATTTTGATTTTCTACAAATTCAGCAAGGAGACATCATTTTGAGCTAACAACGTTGTTTTAAATTGTTGATGTTTGTCTATAAGGCTGTACATGGTCTGGCACCTTCATATATTTCTGAGCTTGTGCGCTTTTATACTCCAGAAAGGACACTTGGGTCTTCGAACCAGTTGTTCCTGGAAGTGCCGAAGTCCAGACGGAAACATTGGGGAGACCGAGCTTTTTCAGTTCGGGCTCCTATACTGTGGAATGGTCTGCCACGGGAGATTAGATCTGCTCCGAACCTGTCTGTTTTTAAATCACTTCTTAAAACGCATCTGGTCTTAGGTATCTTTATTATTATTATTATTATTATTTGTTTATGTTTTACTGGAAAGCACCTTGTAACGCAGGTTTAGAAAGGTGCTATATAAATAAACTTTGCTTGCTTGCTTGTATGCTTTTAAGAAAATGCAACAATGTAAAATGGCTTAAAAATAACCATAACCCTGCCGCGGAAATCACTGACACTGTCACAAACACTTCTACATGGATACATTTAACCCACCAATTAAGAGAAACCGAACAAGTCAGTGTTGAATCATTATCAGTGTAAATGTTTGCTTGGAGAGTTCTCTCCAGAAATTAACCATTTCATGTTTCCTTTTCAGTTTAGTGTGAGCGTGTGTGGTTGTGTGTCTACATATCAGCCCTGTGATAGACTGGCGACCTGTCCAGGGTGTACCCCGCTTCTGGCCCAATGTCAGCTGGGATTGGCTCCAGCCTCCAGCCCACCCCCCCTCCGTGACCCTATTCAGGAATGAGCGGCAAAGATAATGGATGAATGGATGTTTTTACTGTAACAGCTGTTTCTCTACCTTTAGTGTACCTTTTGTTAACTGTCAGTCTTATGTTTTGTTTTTTGTTTTTTTCCTGATAACGGACTTATTTTTCCTAACAAAAGCATTTGTTTAACATTGAAGTCTGTTACAGCCACTGGAGATAAATCTTAGGTCAAGATACAGTAGTGACCCAAAATAAAAAAGAAACACTACTTTATGTATTATGATACTCTTAAAGACTAACATATGACCAAAGAACACTGTGTTTGACTGTTGCAAAAGTGTCTGTGGAAAGCTAGCATACCAGAAAAGATTTAGGATAGCAAGATGTTTGATCAGAAAAAAAAATGTGTGTAATGGAGGGGGGGGGGGGCTCAATATACCAGTATTATTTAATTATCTCAATTCATTTAAAGACTTTATTTAGATTATCCTGAGGTTCTTTATGGAGTAGGAATGTAATATTAAATGCACATATCAGGATACATTACTCATATTTGTCACAAGCCATTACTTCTGAAAAACCACAAGGTGTTTTGAACATTCATAAAGTTCATCTTTAATGCACAGATCTCTCTTTTGTATTAAACGCATTTGACAAGTTTTTCCTTACATTTGAAAGTTAATAAATGTATTGAAAATGAATACCTATGTGTTGATCCTGTTTTACATTGTTTGTACCTACTCTGTAGCTCAGCAGTGTCACAGCTCCACTGATCGAGTGTTTAATTTTTAAAGCAAAGGCTAAATATTCACATATCTACATATTACAGATGGGTGCTAACTGACGGTCTCAGCAAAAATAAACTTACTTCTTCCTCCCTATACATTCAGACCTATAAGGAGAAAAACCAAAACAAATGTTCAGATTTTCCAACAGGTTCGCTCGTTCTTTCTCTGTCAGACTTCATGTTTCTCCCCAGGACTCAGCTTCTGGGTGTCAGCACTCCCATCTAAGTCACTGCTTTTCTGAATTAACTCTATTTCATGAATCTCTCCATTAGGACTCAATGCAAGATGGTTCTCTCTCTCTTCCTCTGACTCTTTGTCTTTTTCAAACTCTCCTGATGAAGTTGTCTCTTCAGGCAAATGGTTTTTCTTCTTATGCTTCTTCTTGCTCTTTTTCTTGCTCTTCTTGGCATGTTTGTGGCGGTGGTGTGTGTGTGTATCATCATTAGGGGGTTCCCTACTTTTATCTGGTTTATTGGGGCTTCTTTCTGCACTTGTGCGTTTCCTCCCTCTGCCTTCTATGTGACTGTCTTCATTTTTGTCTCTACTGTCTTGATTCTTGTGCCCCCTGTCTTTATCTCTGCTCCTGTTTCTCAGCCTGTCTTGCTCTCTGTCTCTACTTCTACCCCTTGATGCGTCTCTGCTTCTCCTCTGATACCTATCTTTCCTCTTGTCACTGTGTCTGGATCTGGACGACCATGTGTCGTCTCTATCCTGGTAGGAGGCCCTCCTCTCACTGCTCCTGCTCCTCCGCCTGTCACTCTCTCGTCTGCTGCGGGACCTCTCCGGTCTTAGTGGGCTTCTGCTGCAGTGACGCTGCCTCCACGAACGATCTCCGTATCGCTCTGAATGTAACCTGTCTCTGCGACGTCCTCTGATGCTGTGGTCTGGTGACATGTGGAGGTCCCTGTCTGCCTCCCAGAATTCATTGCCAGGGTTTCGAAATACATGCAAGAAGTTACAGTGTTTCCCTTTAGGGCACTTCTGTCTGTCAAACAATCCTGAGGAAAAACAAACAAGAAAGAGTAAATACACCAAAGTAAATAGTTTCCCCGCAATATTAATGCTTCTGTCATTTCAGTAAGATTAAATAAATCACCACATATTGCATTCTTCCACCGTGTAACAGGACATATCTCACAATGAAGCTGCCTGCCTGCATACCACCTCCCATTGAACCTGATGAAGGCCTCTTTACATTGCTCCTCTCTGGACAGCAAAAGAAAGACAAGAGAATAAAGTCAATAGACCATTAAATTATTTGGAAAAAGTCACAGAGTGGTTGTGGGATGACTTACGTCTCAAACTGAATGTAGACATTTCCTCTCAGGTGTGGTTCGTAATTGCAGCTCACCTAAAAGTGGAAAGGTATGAATTAAACCAAATATGTATTATTATTGGTCATAACTTGATCACCATCTCCGGGTCACAGTTTGTGTTTTTGTTTGTATTTAATTATTGTGTTCGTTTCATCTGGCTGCACTGACACAGAAATGTGTCCTCTGTGTGAAGGCTCTGTCATGCAAAGGTGCATGCGTAATGCCGGTTAGAAACCCGAGTGCATTTCACATGGCTGTGAAATCTAGCTAAGGAATTCAGGTTTTTCCAATTCCACATACATGGAGATGACAAAGAAATCAAATTACATCAGAAAGCTGGTATTTGATTGCATATAAACATACTGACTGCCCTGATCTTACCTTGAACTGCACCACCTTGCCAACACTCCTGAACTCTGGCAGGACATCATGGTAGAACTCCAGGAAAGACTCCTGCAGCTCCTCCTCGCTGTGTTCCAAACAAGCATCCATGTCATAATCATCACGGCGTGACTCCTCCAGGCCAAATGTTGTGAACATACCACGGACCATCAGAGTCAGGCTGGCTGTGGGATAAACGTGCTTCCGAGAACATCTGGGCTCCAGAGGTTAGAGAGAGGAGAATATAAAAAGACATGGAGAAAGACCTCTGTAATGTGTCTGTATATCCATTTAAAAACATCACTCAAATAGGTTTATGCCTTTAACTTTGTAAGTCACGTCAAAGAGAAAAAAACGATACCTGTCTCCAAATCGACACGCTCCAGTCTTTAGGAAGAAAGGACAGTTGGCGACGTCACGTTCTGTCCCAAAGTTCTCAGAATTCTCAGTCACAGGAGCTTCAGGATTCATCCACGGTCCTCCGTTATCCAGCTGGAAGTGACAACACAAACAAATAGTATGCATACTACATAGTCTGACTTGACACTAGAATTAAAGGCGCAAATTATCCATTTCATGTACCTCTTAGCTTTTAGTCTTTTGCCAGGTCCAAAGACTTGTCATGGATTTATTGTACTAAAGCAATCAATTCTTTTAAAAGTTTTTCCTGTATTTTTGGTAATTCAGATGTGTGGCAATTTTCTAATTCAGTGATCAGGTTAAAGTTACTCATGCTTGATATAAGTAAACTGAGTTCGGAAAATCAAAAGGTTAAACATTTCTGATGAAAGTCTTTTAGATGTCATTATAAATAAAAGTGACTTATAAATATGCACTAAACAGCACATTTCACAGTTTAAAAAAACTTGGCATTTCTGATAGTATATAATATAGTTTCCTGTTGCTTACCAGCAGACATACACATGACATACATTGTCTGCAGTGAGCCAATACTGTCTAACTTACCGGTTTGGCTAACTTATTGGTGAGGCTCTACAACAGTTATTTCTATTGCAATGATGCCTTAAATACTGTCTATGTATGACATTTAACTTAAAGTGAAAATATATACAGATTACTCAGAGTTCCATCTCATTAAGAGTAGAATACAATACTTAATATAACCAGAAAGTCGGTAAACCCTGGAAAATCGTTTTCATAATATAAAAAAGTTTCTTTGCAGCATTTTACCCATGTATTTTGTGAATTGTGAAGAAATCAAAATGTTCAGTATAAAGTTGTCTGTGTAATGACATTCATGCATGTTTATACCTGATTTTCAGCTTCATCCAACATTTTCTGAACAGCTTCCTACAAATGGTGTAAAGACATGGCTGGTGAAAATGTGTAGAAGTCAATATACCGAAGCATGTCTGTTACTGTAGGTTAAGACCACATTCACAAGGACTGATGGGCACAAAAAATAACTGGCATTTAAGAGGATTCATTTAAAGATTGTTGGACTCTTGCATAGCAACTTCACACAGTTGTCACACGAAGTAAAAGATACATCCTTGTGAGATCTGAAGGTGCTGTAAGGGATTTTCTCTTTGTGTACATCTTTAAAGTTAAGGAGTAGGATGGCTGTTTGTGCCATTCAGTCAAGGAAACATTTAAGACAAACATTGCATGTATAAAGCAAAAAGATATTCTATAAAGGAAATACTCAGCTGTTGAGATATGTTTAGGCATATGATCAACTTTATATTGAGTTGGACAACCTAAATACTCATGATTAAGTAGAAGAGGATATATTTCTTTTTGTTACTATCCTCCTGGGGCCCATTTCACCTCTCTGTCTCGCTTCTCCTGCTGCTTCTGTGCTTTTTCTTCCTCTTCTCTTCTCTGCTGGGCTTCCCATTCCTCTTGTATCATTTGCTATGAACACAAAACATAAAACCAGTGAATATTAATATTTTATGCAGAATAGTCAGTCAAAAAAGCTCACAGGCAATCATCCATAAGCGAAGAGCCCCAAATGTTGGCTAGTAATCCCGTGTCAGGTTCCAATTTTTCATATAATTTGGGAGTAAACTGTAAACTGTCACTGTCACCTGCTGCTAACATTTGAAAGTTTATTGAAGGTGGCACTGAAATGTTAGTTCCTTTAATTAATGCAGTTATTGTTGTTGAAACTGGTCTTTCCATGGGACTTGACAATAGGAAAACACACTATAAAACAGTTCCAGAATCAATCCTTTACATCTTCAGTCAAGCATTTAAAATTAAGCCAAGTCTCTTTGGTGGACATCCTACACTAAACATAAATTACCTAACCCCTACAATATGTCTATAAACTTATTATGTTTACAAAAAAGTAAGGCTGTTTTCAAACTGTGCAGGTTTCTTGAATTGTACATGCACTTTTGGATGGATACAAGTTACCTGTTCCTCCTCTTTTCTTTTCCTTGTAGCTTCCTCCCTCTCAGACCTCAACCTGAATTCCTCCTGAGCGAGCCTCTCTCTTTCCAACCATTCTTCATGTAGCTGCAGTCTAAGAAAACAACAGTCACAAATCAAGCACAATGAAGCTCAATACGAACGGTGCAATCGAGAGCAGCAGAGTGATGTTAGTATTGACCTACCTTTCCTTTTCAACAACATCATTATCCTCATCACCCTCATTTATTTCTTCTTCTTTTTCTGGTGTAGAACCTGCTCCATTTTTTAAACCTGTAATAGAGTCAGTGGCTAATGGTGCAACTACAAATGTAGAAATTACAATTTATCACATTTGACACCATCAACCTAAAGGTCATTGTCATACCACATTCTCTGGCCTGGGCAAGAGCTTGTCGTTTCTGTTTCCTTCTTTTTTTCCTCAGAGCAGCCCGGCGTTGCTTTTGACTAAAAATAATGATAATAATAAGAAGAAGAAGAAGAAAGTCAAAACAATGTTCAGTGCTGCCTTTTGAGCAAATCCAGCAACTTCATTCACACACAAGGAAAACACAAGCACATTAACACCTGTACAAACTAATACACCAGGAAACTGTAGATTGAAATTTAAGATACATAGACCTTTTTCATGGCAGGTACTTTTATCTGTCAAATGCTAGTGTCACATAACAATTAAGTGCTGGAATTGTGTTATTAGTTCCATCTGTGCTTTTTCTGCTATGAAAATGCTTTATGAACCTGACTTAAGAACATTCCAACAAGGATGTCATGATCCAAGATAGCAAGCATTATTCATAAAGTACATGTATTTGTAAAGAGCATGTATTTTTTATGTAAAAATTAAAAGGAATTAAAAGACTAAATCGGTGTTGCCCATCAAGCAAACACCAAATAAAAAAATACAAAAGCTATGTTTAACTCAAGGTCACTATCAATAAGGCAGAAACTTCTCCTGTGTTTAGCAACTGTAAAAACAAAAAAAGGGGCGATTTCACTGCAGAACGGTTCAGAATAAAAACCACAATACCTACACACTCTCCCTGTTAATCTAGTCCACGACTGGCAAGTCAAAGTACTGAAATGGCCCCTGTTTCACAAATAGAAGATAAGATTCACAAACCCGAGGCTGTCAGTCTACTTGTTGTCAATGCCCAGGATTGACAACCGGAAACGTGAATATTTTAAACTATGGTCAATGAAATCACTAACGTTATTGTTTTGATTTCTCAAATGTGGAAGACAGTTTTAATTGGAGATGACGTGCATACAGTGCAAGCTTCATAACGTATAACGTAGCATTAACAGCTAACGCTAACTCTGATGCTAGTCACAGCATTGTAATAACGTTGACACTTTCTTGCGTTATCTTTTACATATTATTAATTAGATGACCGAGTGGATTCAACAAGATCTAAAGATAGACACAGACCTTAACACTGGAGCAGAGATCAATGGGGGGCTGGATGCTGCCATCATACCAAAGGATAACGTTAGCTATTGGTAGCTTGTTAGTGGAAAGTTAGCTTGTTCGGCTAGCGTTGGCACGCCAACGTAGCCACTTTAGCTCGAATTGTTTCCTCTCATGAGTGTTTACAGAAAAAAACATGAGTCCACGTGTTCTCTCACTGAAAGAGTTATTTCTGACGTGGGTCTGGTTTCTCCAAGTGATGATATGACCAAATAATGCAGAGGTTGTTTTTTTTTTACCCACTTGTGGTCGAGGACAACATTGAGTTAACGTAAAGTACTACCGGTTTAAAATCTTCTTCGTCGGACTCGTTCGGCAGTTGGCATCCGTAATGCTGCATTACCGCCACCTTCTGTCTTTAGTCCTTGTCAATCATCTTCTAGCCCAGGCATGGGCAAACTACGGCCTGCGGGCCATATATGGCACGTTAGGCTATTTAGTCCGGCCAGCCGACCTTGTCCAAATTATATTATTAAATTACGTTATCATTAAACCTCATTCCTTTTGACTTTTCCCTGCAATTCCTGTGTTTCTCCCAGTAGGCACTGTAGACACACTGACCTCTCTACTTCACTTTTTTGCTTTGCCCTTTGACCCCTTCTGTAAAAATGAGGGTAAGGTAAGACTTTAATGATCCCACAATGGGGAAATTCCAGTGTGAAAGGACTGCTTTAAGAGATTCACCTGCTTTGAGTTATTATTTAATTTTTACATTTGTATACAACTTCATTTTAATTATTCTTATGCCACTTCAATAGGAATAATTGATGTACTGTATATTTGTTACTTTAATGGAAACAATGAGAATACCTTGCAAGTCATTGCAAATGGCAATGTAACTTTAATATTGTGTAGAACCACACCCATACACAGGGGAACCCGGGGTCTTAGTTGGGTCTAGGAGCGTGTGTGCTGGGCAGGGAGGCTGGGCGGGCGAGTGATGATTAGTGGCAGAGCACACTCCCAGACGGCATAACTGGGCCACCATTTTTTTAACCTTTATAGCCTATTTAACTTTTTGTGTATACATATATACGCGCGCGCGCACACACACGCACACACACACACACACACACAAACACACACACATATCTATGAATATACATGTATTATATATTTCAAAATATAGCAAAAACAGCCATTTAATATATGTGACATATATTTCTACAGTTACACATACTTCATCTGCATAAATGCTCATACACTGACTAGTAATTTATGCCTGCTTACATTAACTGAACATACGTCCCAAAATATGGCCAGTTCTTATGTCATGTATGCATGTGGTATCAAAATATGCCAAAAGTTAATACAGTGGTATCTTTAAGATTCACTTTTTTCTACCGCTTAATCCCTGAACAGGGTCATGGGGGGGGCCGGAGCCAATCCCGGCCCGCAATCGGGCAAAGGCGGGGTACACCCTGGACAAGTCGCCAATCCATCGCAGGGCTAACACATAGACGAACAACCACACACGCGCACACGCACTCCTATGGGCAATTTAGAGACACCAGTCAACCTAAGCTGCATGTCTTTGGACTGTGGGAGGAAGCCGGAGTACTCGGAGAGAACCCACGCAAGCACAGGGAGAACATGCAAACTCCACACAGAAAGGTCCTGGGTGGGGCCTGAACCTGGAATCTTCTCGCTGTGAGGCAACGGTGCTAACCACTGCAGTATCTTTAAGATACTTGCACAAATACCAAGTCACACTTTGGACTTTTACTAGAGAACTCAAATTTCCAGCCCCTGCACTAGCTTTTTAAACATCTCTTTATTTTGGCTATTCACATAATTTCAGGATGTGCTCTCAGCTATCTTTACTGCTGTAGGTGTGGTAAGCAGTACCTGGTATGGACCTTCCCACCTTGCACTGGACCATTTTATTCCTTTTAATCACCTTCAGTAGCACCCAATCTCCAGGTTTCACAGGTTCAATCTGCAGCTCCACTGGTTCTCCTAGAACAGAATTAATGCAAACTATCTCCTTGTATGTTAGCATTTTTACCATATAATCTGCCAGAGTTTGTCCAGCTTCTTCATCTGAACACTGGAAAGGTTTTAGCTGTGGAATGATGTAAGGTCTGCCATACATTAACTCAAAGGTTGTTAACCCACCTACTGTGGGGGTTACATGCATGTTTTAGAGTACTAATGGCAGGCAATAAACCCAGTTCTTTTAGAGTAGTTTGAAAATCCATATGCTGTGAACACTTTGCCTATCATGGCTGTCATCCCTCCTGTTGAGACATGACTTTGTCCATGGCTCAAAATTGCAGCATATCTGAAAAGACTATTTGGTAGGATAGGTTTTCCTTCTGGTCATTTATACAGTTCTGTTTTTTCATTAAAGGTCACCCCCTTTTTCTTCCATTTTTGAACATCAGCTTGTGGTGCTGCTTTCTGCATATCTTTTAAGACAGTGTGGTCTATTTGAGATGTGCCATCTACTGTCAGTAACACTGTTTGTGATGCTTTCTTAGCTTCCTCATCAGCTCTGTGGTTACCCTGTGATATGGGATCTGTCCCTTTAGTGTGTGCTGCACACTTACAAATCGCTACTTTTTTTTGGTAACTGTATAGCATCTAAGAGATTTAAGATTAGATCTCTGTGGTTGATTGGCTTCCCTGTGGAACTCACCATGCCTTGATTTTTCCATTGTTGTGCAAAAATGTGCACTGTTGAAAACGCATATTGACTGTCAGTGTAAATATTGGCTATTTTCCCTTCAGCTAATTTACACGCCTCTGTCAACGCCACTAACTCTGCTGCTTGAGCAGAGTAGTGTTTTGGGAGGGGTTTTGCTGTCAGTACAGCATCATGTGTCACCACAGCAAACCCGGTTGCATTTATTCCATCTGGGTTTTTCTTACTTCACACATCTACAAAATTAGTTATGTCTGCATTGTCATAGGGTACATCAGTTAAATCCAGCCTAGGGAGCACTTTCTCTGCTATTTCTGATAAGCAGTCATGAGGTGTCCCATCTGATGCTGTAGGAATGAGCATGGCTGGGTTCAATGTTGTGCATCTTTCAATGTTAGGTGTGGTTGTGATAGTAACAGTTGTGCATGAGAGATGTCTGGACGGTGACAAATAGGAGACTTTGTCTTGGAACAGTAACACTGCTACTAAGCGTTAGAGGATGAAATAGTACAATGGAGGCTGATGCTTGTACTGCCATAGATGCTGCTACAACAGCTTGCCCACAAGGTGGCAGTGCTCTAGCTACAGCATCCAGTCGACTTGAATAATAGGCTATAGGTTTATGTTTTCCCCCATAAGTTTGCATCAAAACTGACGTCATGTGTCCCCCCTTACAGTCAACAGTTTGAAAAAAGGGTTTAGAGTAGTTTGGAAAACCTAACGTAGCAGAATTCACTAGCATTTGTTTAACCTGTGTGAAAGCTTTTTCTGCTTCCTCTGTCCAAGTGATTTGATCTGCTGCTGCTAGCGGAATGTCATAGATCAGTGCCATTAAAGGAGCTGTGACAGCTGCATAGTTGGAAATCCAGCTCCTGCAAAAATGTATCATTCCTAAAAATGAAAATATTTGTCTTTTTGTTTATGGTGTGGGTGCTTGTAAAATAGCAGTTTTTCTGGTCTCATCTAAATGCTTCCCCTCCTTTGAGAGGTTGTAATAAGAGTGTGCATGAAAGATGCCAAGTTTGTCAGCTGTAGGCAGCTCTCAGTGCAGTTTCCCATAACAGGGGTCTGGTCTTGGGGAATGTTTAAAGCACAGTCACATAAGAATTAAATGTCTTCCCCATTCATTTTTAGACAAGGTTGTGTAAAAAAAAAAACAAAATGAATGAAATAAATTAACACAACATACAAAACACAGCATTATAACACCTTGTTAGTTTAGTATATCATTTTACTAGCGCAGCTCGTTTGTGTGTGTGTATATGTTTGTGGACCTCTGACCTGTCTGCTCCTGATCACAGTCCAGTCCTGTTTTCCAACATTTCTTCCCTTTTGTGCCTACTCTCACGGGCCCACTGACCAGCTTACTGCACATGTAATATGGCTGGTTGTCAGGTCAGCTCCGGTGTCCTGTTCCTTTGCCTCTACCTCTGCCCCTGTATGCACCTCCTCCCCTGCAGCCACCGCCAGGACCTGTTCACTCTGGAAATAAACAGCAGAAACTTCTCCTCTCTAGGAGCTATTAACACAAATGCAGTAGACTTCTTTCTGCCTTCTTTCCGTTTTTAAAATGGCTTTCTGTATGTTTGGCAAGTTCTAAAGTATCATTAAATGGGCAATGATTTACTTGATGTCTTTGTATCAAAACTGTTGATTTGGGGCAGGCAGCCTCTCAAATCAAAATTTAATCAGAGGCAGTGTATCAGCCACATACGTTCTGTTGAACTGGTTTTCTTTCAGTGCTAAAGATTCTTCTAAAAATTCACACATTCGTGAGGTTGGTACAATATACAGCAACACAACAGTTTTGTTGTAATGATTTAGGGCAGTGTTGCAATCGGTTCTTTTTACCATACTGACTCTGAGAGACGAAGCAGTCCAGGTAACTTCAAAACAGTGCTGATTTATTCAATGAACACAGGTAAAAATTAACATTACACGCTCAGGTATCTTGTACCTCCAACATGCAAGCAGGGAGCTGAAAGATGAAAGACCCCGAACCACAACACGCCTATACATTATCACTTCGGGCTAACAACATACTACAGGGAGAGACGGCGACCGTGACGTCTCCTAGGGACAGCTTTGCAGCTGGCCATAGCAGTAGCCAAAACATGAGGAAAAAATCAACATGTGAATGTCTGTTGATTATGTGGTGTGTAGCTAAAAACATTCTAACACGACCTCTAGTGCCATGTCATGACATTAAACATAAGAAAATATTATGGCTATGGCTACAGTTATACACATCATAATAATAATATTAAACATCCTGTCTCCTGACAGTCATCAACTTTCTATCTAGTTATCCTTGACCATAAGCCTCCTGCAGCACTCATGAGAATGCCTAAACTAGACACCCTGTCTGCTCTAAACATTCCTAATCCATCAAATATCTAACCAATATCTATCTGACTAAAAATACCTAACAGGGGTCCTGTCTACACCGTCCGGCGTCTCCTCCGATCCCGGAGACGTGGCCGGGGAAACCAATACCTGGTAAAATGGGAGGGTTATGGTCCTGAGGAGCGGTCCTGGGTTCCTTCCCGCCATATTGTGGACCCTTCCCTCACCCACGACTTCCATTGGGCCCATCCTGACCAGCCTGGGGGCGGCCGCGGGGGGTCTGTCTAGGGGGGAGTTCTGTTGTGCTTCTGCCTTCCTTCCTGCTTGGTCTTGTTCTGGTTTTGGGGTTTGGCTGTCTGGGAGCCATCCTTGTGGGGGGTTACTGTCATGACTCTGTTCTGCCTGTTTCCGGTTGTATGCTTTTGTTTTGACATAACTTCCTGTTTAGCTGTAGCTTAGTCACAGACATTTTACTTTAATCAGGACTCTACTGTTTACACCTGCTTTCACCCGTATTTAGGCAGCGTCCTCCCACCAGGACGCTGCCAGATTGTTCTAGACCCCAGCTCTGACTTTCCAGCGATTATTCTTGTACATGATTCACTTGTTCTGACCCTGAATTGCTTTTGACCACCGTGTTTTGCCTTATCCCCCCTGAGTCTGTTAGCCTGCTGTGTACTGACTATAAGCTATTATTTCTGTATAGCTTCTTCCGGTTCTTTTCAAACCAGGAACTCTCAATGAGACGAAAGAGACTGCTTTAGATTTTATAAAAAATAACCGTGCTGGTTTATTCAGAGGATCACAGGTAAAATTCACAGTACACGTCCAGAGCTCTCTCACCCTTCTACCTGCGCGCAGGCAGCAGAAAAAACTGAGAGAGCCTGGACCCAACAACCTATATAATATTAATCGTTTTTGGGCTAGCCCATGCTACAAGGGGCGTCAAACCGTGACGCCACCCGCTGAGCAGGAGATCACACCTCCCTGCGCTGAACGTGATCTACCCTGGGTGTCTGTGTGTATGTGTGATGTTAATTTGTATGTTAAACTGGCCAAGTGGTCATCTCAGGATGACGAGCCCTCGGTCTCTGCAGGACATCCCAAGACAAAGCAGAACTTGCAATATGTTAAGTGGGTCTGTGTGTGAATGCAAAACAAGCCGACTTGTCTTTGTTTAAATGTGAATGGGCTGTCTGGTCGCGGAGAGGTGCAGGCACCAAAGACAGCTGGGGACGATATGTGGGTTGTTAGATATGAGACAATGGTATGAGTTTTATAGATGTGTAATTGTATCACTTTTGGTATAAAAGGGACTGCCCTTTACCAGTCAGATAGAGAACTCTGCGCGACTGCTAAGTTGTGTACGACTTCCCTCCATGCTGCATGAAATAAAAGACGTCTTCGAAGCTACTCCGGGTCTCCAGGCATCTTTATTGGGTCCTGCACGTTTTCCACTACCACACCGGCATTGACCTTGGATTGTATTAGTGACCTGATGTGGATTCTGGACTTTTGTTCTGTTTGTTTTGTGTTACCAGTCAAGTATCTAGACTCTACCTGTTCTTCGTCTGGCGTTATAATTGAGTTCACCCTTGACATCATCGGCAGCTTTACCTGCCAACCCTGACAATTACTGTCCACAGAATAAAGACCAAGACAAAAACTGATCGCCAAATGACACCAAGTCTTCCAATATCTACAATTATGTCATAACCTTCAACAGTCAACACTGAGTTAAGGGGGAACACAGGCCTATCAAGACTAAATAGGTGAATTATTGACATTACACTTATTTGTCCCATGGAAAAAATATTATGTGGAAGCACTATGCATCTGTCTTGTCTCTATAGCACTTCATGGTAAAAAATATGTTGAACTTTTAGTTCAGATTTTTTTTTTTATGTAACAGTGATTTCATGTTGCAAAGTAGATGAAGCCACTGAGTTTGAGAAAATGACAGGACACAAAAAGATCTTGCAAGTTCTGAAGATTTTTGATGAATTCTCCTTCAAATACAGCGGTAGGCCAGCCAGGGCTGCTGTTCTAGCTGCACTGATATTGTTTTTGTCCTGTTGCACCAACAAAGACAAGGTATGTATAAGGGTGTGTTAAGGCCCACTGCTCACATTCAGTATAAATGTAATGCATTAAACATATGCATACCTGCTCTTCATTCTCCCATCTTCTCACCTGTTAGGATTGGATTTCAGGAGTTACAGTTGTTTTATTTACTGTTAGTATTATTTTGCTTTTATAATGATAAAATTTAGTATGACTGTCTGTGTTTCATTAGCAGCACCATGTATCAGTATTAACCTGGCTCTTATGCATGCATTATAGTTATAATATTCAGCTTTGAGTCAACTTGTAGTATTTTTCATCTTCTTGGAAAATTGTGCAAGAATAGATTGCATAGATAAGTGTCGTCCTGGAAACTATAGATAAGATACTGTTAATTTATGCTACTTAAGTCTGACGGGCTTGAACTGGTCACTCATGTCTGAAGCATGAGTAAGAGGTTTTTTACAACAGAATCAGGGAAGTAAGTGACACAGCTAACTGCATGTCCACTTTCAGTTAGAGAGAAAC
>NW_018127884.1:26150-34161 GCF_001952655.1 Monopterus albus | reverse complement strand
TGCCTCTCCTTGCTCATTTGTTTTTATGCCGAAGTACTGCCATATAGCACTTCGCGCCCCTCGTTTGTCCACAAGTTGCGGGTTGGTGACTGTTACAGCAGCCATTCTCCTCTCCGTACTCCTCTCTCTCTCTCTCTCTCTCTCTCTCTCGCTCTCGCTCTCTCCCTCTCCCTCTCCAATGTCTCTGCTCTCTCCAAGCTTTCCTTATGCTCCGTTTGTTGCTCCAGTCCACGCTGCTCAGTGAGCAGAGGACGAGGAAGCTGTTTCCTGCTCTGTGTTCCTTTGTTGCGGGCGGGCGCTGCCGGCGGCGCTGCAAGTACCGGTCCCCTCCAAATGCAGTATAGTACCATTTTAAATGCCTCAGTACCGCGGTACCATACTAGTACCGGTATATCGTGCAACACTACTACCTGTTGAAAATACTGTATGTTTACTTATTGTTCTAAGGCGATGATTGATTTTACTGTCATATGTATATTGGTTACCTCTGCCAGGAGATTGTTGTCACCAACATTTGTTTTTGTCCATATTTTATCTGTATATCTTAAAAAAGGTTTGGACAGGTAGATAATGTTGAAGAAACAACCGATTACATATTAAAATCGGTTCAGATAAAGAAAATCTGACTCAATCCTTGGCAGAGACTTATTTAAAAGTAATATTAAGGCAAAGGTGCTCTCTGTGCAGTGGGGAGTGAAACGTGTCATATGTTTTGATGCTGGAAAGCACCGGCTGAGTTATCATTTCTGTAGACAAAGTTAGGGCACATGGCCTCCCTTAGTGATTTACCGAGCTACATATAAAAACATGCCATTCTTTTGGACCACCCGTCCAAATTGCTTTTTTTTTATGCTATTAATTTTAAAATCTTACTACATAATTTAGCAGCCAAGTTAATCTGAAAAAAACTTGTAATGACTTGTATATTGGTGAAACTTAGCAGCTAAGAAGCTATTTCTGTAAAAACAGACACCCCTCACTAAATAGGGGTGGTGGACTAAGACACAATTTGTCATCCATCTACAATCCTGTTTTGAGATCTCTGCCCAAATATGCCCACCAGGACAATAGGCATCGGTCCACAGGGGAGAATTCAAAGACAGGTAACGACTCTCACCGATACTGGGCTATAACGACTCAGTCGTTAGGGGACATTGTTGGCCTTCAAAGGACTGAAACACCACCGAGGGGGATAAATATCTCTGGCTCAACACCAGTCAGACAGGACTGATGAAGCCTCTTGGATGAGAGGTGAAACGTCTTTGACCTAGAAACCTAGTCCAGTTGATTTTTTCTAAGTTTTTTTTCAGCTTACTATGACCTGGATGACTGAGAATCTGCACAGACAGCCAAGTTAATGCAACTCTGTGGCATTGCTCCTAATATTCTGAACTATATGACATCCTCGTAATCCGCCATTACTCTTATAGAGTCAGTGGAGATGTCGTCACTCTCCTGCTTATTCCTCTCTGGTTCCATCTTTGATTAAATGTTCCCACTTTGTAGCTATGGTGACAGGTGTCCTTATATAGTCTGTTTTTTATTTCTCCAGGTGAGCGTTTGTGTGATGACAAGCACTGCAAAATGACACCACAGAAAATAAGGAGGGGGTCAAAACAGAAGCTGAAGAGGCAGAAGGAGGTGGAGATCCACAGAGAGAGAGGAGGGGAGGAACTGACAGACAGAGGAGCGCAGCTCTCTGAGGTCAGTTTCCAAGACTTGCACAAATAAGCTTCTATTAATACTGTGTCTGGAGGCTGCAGTTTCACACTTCTTCTCAGGGTTCTAACTTAGGGTAATGTGAGCACACTGACACGAAACACACATTTTAAGATCCAGTGTGACTTCTACCTGAAGACCTCAATATCTCTGGTGTCCCTCCAGAATAAGCCTCCATGAATCTCCTTAGAGATAAGACTGCAGAACTTAACTCAAAAACATAATGTCTTTACGTTACAAAGTGTTTGTGCATGTGAGCAGGCAGAGGGAACGCAGCTGTTTCTCTCTGCCTCCCCCTAATACAGCCTAACAGAGCTTTTATCCCCACACATTATCCATACACCCATCCAGTTTTTCTCCAGTTCCTGCCAAGTTCTCAGTTTCCCGTCAGTCCTCTCGCCCCTTTTTAGGAAATGTTCTGTGGATATATATGTATGCAATTTAAACACTCCTATTGTACTCTATTACATATTAACTATAACTATATTGGTTTTAACCACTACAACTGCAAGCGCAGAATCTGATTTGAGAGCGTCATCCCTGCCATATGTGCCCCTTTTTTTGAGTCTGCGCACTCAGATTTCTTCGCTGGGTTTTGTGTATGTTGGTGCCAAACGTTTTTAAAAGACACAAAACGAGTCACAATTTTGTCCTCCCTCGCTCTCCTGAATGAAGAACATGACAAAGAAATACAAAGATAATTGGTCATTTTTACTACAGTTATGCTACTGTTTTCTGCTACTAGCCAAGAAAAGTCATATCTCGTCATATTATGGCCCTGTTATACTTTTAAATAACATGCAAAATTTTATGCTCTCAATCAGGTGTCTGTTTTCCCTCGTGGTATCAAAAATGTTCTGGTATCACACCAGGTGGCATATCTGAAACATATTAAGGCTCCAAACACTGCTTGAGGCTTTTGGCGGAGATATTCACTCAGTAATTGACTACCATGAACCTGTGAACAGAGTTCCCTGCAGACCTGCATTACATGTCATTAATTCAGGACAAGACCCCAAATCCTCCCGAACAATAATAACGTGCAGTTATAGGCAGCTACCTCCTTATTCTTTTAGATGTTTTTCTACTGTAAGATATTACCCAGTTCTTCTAACCAGGAACTCAGAGAGACGAGGCGGACCACTTGGATATATAAAAAATAACCGTGCTGGTTTATTCAAAGGATCACAGGTAAAATTAACATTACACGTCCAGGCATCTTCCACCCCCAAACCTGCGCGCAGGCAGCATGGAGGATAAAAGACCCTGAACCCTCATGCCTATACAATTTTATCCCCTGGTTGGACCACCCCATGCTACACAGGAACATCAACCGTGACGTCACCTGATATGCCAGCTTCACAGCTGGCCGTGGCAGTAGTCAAAACATGGAGAGAATCAATGTGTGTGTGAGTGTTGATCATGTGGTGTGTATCTAAAAACATACAGGACGTTCAGGGACATGTCTGGACATTAAGCCTCGGAAGATATTATGATTAAGATTACGGCTGAACATATCATGCTACTAGCAATATTCATCCTGCCTGCAGACTCTTCAATCTAGTTGACCTTGGCCTAGATGCAGCCTGCAGAACTCATGACAATGAACTATTTAACAGCCTGAGCTAGACATCCTGGCTACACTAAACAATCCTATACAACAAGTATCTAATCAATATCTACCCGAGTAAGAAATTACCTAACACTACTGAGATGTTTTGGTAACACGTTTTGTCAGAAATAACCCATAAAAATAACCATTCCCGTTGTGTGAAGAAGTGATTGTATTTGGATGTAAACTTTCCACTATTTATAAACTATTATTTAGCTAACATTATGAGATGGCATGAGCCACCTATCAGTATTAACAACTCGTTAGCTACGTTTGGTAGCCAGGAAAGTAGAACAGAAGCCTTTATGCAGGTAGCGGCTCAGGAGAGAGAGTGGTCCTCTCCTCATGGATCTCAACCAGAGTATGCAAGTCACATTCTCCTTAGCCCCACTCCCCAAAGCCCTCCTCTCCATACCAAAATAGTGACACAGAAGTGAAAATCAAAAAACAAAAAAAAAAACAAAAACGGCATTGAAAAATAGTGGCCGACAATAATCAGAAGATTGTAATTTTTCCAGTATTAATACTTTTTAATTCCAGTATTAATACTTTTTAATTCAAGTGTTTCTTTTTTCGATAGCAATTTTTCAATGCTGATGTTTGTTTGGTGTTTTTTTTTTTTTTTTTTTTTTTTTTTTTTTTTTTTTTTTTTTTTTTTTCTTTTCCAGTTACGGTTTTGTTTTCAATGCCAAGCTTTATTTTTTTGTGCCAGTTGATCTGGCCCTATCTCACACACACACACACACACACACACACACACACACACACACACATGGATGGATGGATGGATGGATGGATCTGGCCCCATAGGACGGTGCGTAGAGTTATTTCATAATAAGAATTTAAAAACTGGAAACCATCAAGATTCAGTACAGTGCTCATAACTGGCCTCCACCCATTGTGATTCAGCATTGTCTGCTTCTCTTTTCTCAAAAACAAATCATTCTAATGGCTAATAAAAATACAAAAATCCCATCATAACATCTAACTAAACCATAAGAATTACACACTGTTACACAAAAACTGTCAATGCCTTGAATTTAAACTGTAGATCACTATATTATTTTGAATAGAAAATTACTTCAGCTTAATTACTGTAACTTCTCCATCTTTACAACTATTCTTTCTAAGATTACAGAAACATGGCATTAAAAGACATGCAACCTGTGTTTTTTTTTCTTCTATTTTTTTAACTTACCGTTAATTCACACCGAGTAGTGGAAACATCTCTCCCATTCAAGTAGCTCCAAGGTCAGTAATTTGAACTGGTGGTCGCTGTGTCTTTCCCCACACACAGTCCCAAAGCAGTGAAATTAATTCCAACAGGTAGCGTAGCTTTGACAAAAATATTATGGGTCGTTAATCTGCTGGTTAACCAGCGACACATCACATATGGCAGACACACTGGCCTCAAGCAGCCAAAACAAACAGGTACGGTGTTCCGGGGGAAACTCGGTGTTGATGAGCTGATCATTCATCGCTGCAGGGGCTTCACTGGCCGGCTGCTTGTAGTTTAGACCCGATCAGGTAAAATAGTGAGTCCCTGAATATTATGAACATTCAAGGAAATCCTTAAATTATCATGTAATTCTTAATTTTAATTTAGAAAAAAAGTCTCACGAGTGAGAGTTTGGGAGATAAACCGCATTGGTTCTGCATAGACATTCTAGAACATGCGTACACCAAATTTTTTGAGCTTTGGGTCATGTCTAAGATGATAATTCACCATTTTCACATTGCAGATAGATCAGAAAGCAAGGAAAAGCGCCCTGGGCTCTTTAAAGAACTTGAAGACATTGTCCTTGGTCTTAGGTGAAAACAATATTGAAGATGTCCGATGTTTCAGTAAAATCCTAAAACAAAACGTATAAATATAAGAATGTCTACATTATCTGGGCAGAGGATTGACCTCTTTGCAGTCAGGGATTCCACTCCTGCTGGTTTAGAGGTGAAATGAAGACTAAGGCTGGTTCACTGTGAGCAAAGCAGCAGAGATGTCACATTCTAGTTTGTGTTCTGCCTGTTCAACAGCTTCCAAAGCTGCTCCTGCACTCTCCCTGACTGAATGATTATGTTGCACCATGATTACAGAGCACTGTGAATGCTGACTTGAGGCTCTCCATTCACCTGATCGTGTGTGACAGTGAGCGAGAGAGAGAGAGAGCTACAGACATGGAAAATGCAATGGAAAAACAAAGTGCAACCACCACATCAGACTGTCAAATTCTCTTTAGGTTCCCGATGACAGCTAAAATCCCCTGCTGTGCACAACAACATCTCGCTCTTGTCAGAAACTGAAGTGCCAGGCACAACGAGGTAGTGTCTTATCAGCAATTAATGCGTGGTTTACATATGTGGTGAACCATGAGGGGGAGCTGTACAGATCACGGATCAGCTATGATCTGTTACACCACTACCATCAAAGGGGATGGCTGAAGCGTTTTTCTGAAGAAATAACTTCCATGTTAATAACATGTTCTTTCTGGTGTGTTTATTGTTCTCCCTTCTTAAAAGCTCTGCACAATACAGTAAAATATTTGGGATACGCTGCAATGTCAAACCACAGTGGCCATATTACCCAGCAGTTACAAGCTTGCAGCTACTGTTACACAATAAAAAGGATTCCAACTACACATAGCATTCTGGGACGTCTGCTCATGGCACATTTTGGTGAACAACAGACTCCTGAGTTGTGTAGATGTGAACTAGGCTTAAACATAAACTGCTAAATCTCTTCAGCTGTCACTCCTGCATCCTGATACAGATGTGTGTTGAGGCCCTTCATAAAGCTTCACTTGGATTATTTGAGCAAAAACTCTGTTAGATTATATATTGTGTATGGCAGAATATTTTTATATGCAAATATTATAATGCCTCTAGAAAGATTCTTGAAAAATTAAAAATGGTTAAAGACGCACTGGGACATAGCCTAAAATGCCATCCTCCTAAAAACGTGAAGAGGGCATTAAATGATATGTCTGTTGTATATTTTCTAACCAGCTTCCCTTGTACAAATAGAGAGCCTATTATTTTGAGCAAAAATGTTTATGTTCTACAAGCTAATTTGTGTCAAGTTTCCTGTGGCCTTAAAAGGACCCTTTTCTATTAAAGGAACACACTTCTCTCAGGAGAAACATTTAAAAAGGTTGAAATCTCTGTAACAGAGGTCGAGCTACCGACCAACTTGGTCTGTTATGGTTGAAGCTCCACAATCTCTGGATCCTACATTTCTCCTGATGCTAGTCTGCAATGGGCATGCCATTCAGTAATTTCAAAATGTTAAAGGAGCATCTGTGGGGATCAGTCATGTTCTTTCGATGCCAGTACCACCCCATGCCCCCGTGGCTGTCACAGAACTGACTTAGTCAAACCTCAGGTGTGCTGCAAATATGTGTTATGATTTTACATTGTTTAATAATGGTGCGGGTCAGCCTTCAGAAATTTGGATAGTCTCAAAGTCCATCAACGTATTCACACTGGAGAGAAGCCGTACAGCTGTGGCCCATGTGGGGCCGCTTTTAGCACTTGGGGAGTCTAAAGGTCCATCAACGTATTCACTCTGGAGAGAAGCCGTACAGCTGTGACCAATGTGGCTCAGGTTTTAGACAGTTGGGGAGTCTAAAAGTCCATCAACGTATTCACAATGGAGAGAAGCCCTACAGCTGTGACCAGTGTGGGTCAGTTTTTCGAAGGTTGGGGGGTCTAAAGTACCATCATCGTATTCACACTGGAGAGAAGCCGTACAGCTGTGACCAATGTGGGTCAGCTTTTAGAAGCTTTGGGCATCTAAAAGTCCATCATCGTATTCACACTGGAGAGAAGCCGTACAGCTGTGATCAGTGTGGCTCAGCTTTTAGTCATTTAGCGGGTCTAAAGTACCATCATCGTATTCACACTGGAGAGAAGCCGTACAGCTGTGATCAGTGTGGCTCAGCTTTTAGTCATTTAGCGGGTCTAAAGTACCATCATCGTATTCACACTGGAGAGAAGCCGTACAGCTGTGATCAGTGTGGCTCAGCTTTTAGTCATTTAGCGGGTCTAAAGTACCATCATCGTATTCACACTGGAGAGAAGCCGTACAGCTGTGACCAATGTGGGTCAGCTTTTAGTCGTTTGGGGCATTTAAAATCCCATCAACGTATTCACACTGGAGAGAAGCCATACAGCTGTGATCAACATGGCTCAGAGGTTTTAGACAGTTGGGGCATCTAATATCCCATCAACGTATTCACACAAGGGCAAACATGCAAGTCTGGGCCCAGTGTCAATGTGTGTCTACACCATGTAATCTACAAACCCACCACTGCATGTTTCAGAGCTTTGAACAGAGCATGTGCACAGATCTGAAACTGTAGAAGTCATATTTTGATTTTGAGGGTCTTCATGATGATTATTGGGGCACAGTGTTTGGCATCTATCCCTGACTGCTTTTAATAGAAATTTTAAAACTATTTTTATATACACCTTAGATTCTTAGGTCAAGGTCAAAGTGTTTAAGTGAAATGCACAGTTAGGAAACGTGTTTCCCTGTACAATGAAATTCTTATTTTGCCATCCACATGAATGCCACATAATACAAGTGAAATATAAAGTAGATGAGCAATAACACAAATCTAAATAGGCAGTAACACATCTAAGGAGCTGTAAAGAAGCAAGTGAAGGAAGCAAATAAAAATACAA
>NW_018127884.1:15149-22193 GCF_001952655.1 Monopterus albus | reverse complement strand
TGTAAGATTTGAGTCTTATAGACTCTAGTTACTTTATAAGCTTTAGTTACTTCTCATACCTTTAGTTACCTTTCATAACTTTATCTTACTTGTTTATGCATATTACAGCTGTATTGATGATTGTCCAGAACTACTGACCTTTGGTTATTTTAATACATTTATTTCCCTTTGTTGGACCCCCGTTCTTTTCACCACGTTAACTCTGAGAGACGAAGCAGTCCGAGTAACTTCAAAACAGTGCTGATTTATTCAATGAACACAGGTAAAATTAATATTACATGCTCAGGAGTCTTTGCACCTCCAACGCACGCAGGCAGCTGGAAGATGAAAAGGCCTGAACCATAACAGGCCTATACATTATATCACTTTGGGCTAACCCCATACTACTCAGGGACGCCAAACCGTGACGTCTCCGGTGCCAGCTTTGCAGCTGGCCAGAGCAGTAGTCAAAGCATGAAGAAAATCAATGTGTGATTGTCTGTTGATTGTGTGGTGTGTGTCTAAAACATTCTGACATGGCATCTAGTGACATGTCATGACACTAAGCATAAGAAAATATTATGATTACACACGTCATATTAATAATACTAAACATTCTGTCTCCTAACAGTAATCAACTTTCTATCTAGTTATCCTTGAACATGAACAACCTGGAGTACCCTATGGGAATGACTAAGCATTTTACAGCCTGAGCTAGACATCCTGTCTACACTAAACATTTCTAATGCATGAAGTGTCTAACCAATGTCTATCTGACTAAAAATACCTAACAAGGTGAAGAGGGGCCCGGAAACACAGAGCCAGATACATGTTGTAAGTTTTGGGCTAACCCCTCACACAGATGAAGTCCGCCCGCAGACTCCATCTCTTACCTAGTGCTCCAGCTGCGTGGAGCCACTGTGCTTTACCTAGGCATATCAAAATGAGGAATTTCAGTGTGTGTGTGTGTGTGTATGTTGTTGCGTGATACGTAACTAAACCATTCATTCAGACATAATATTATAACACAAGATTAATACAAGAAAACAATTGGTGTCATGGTACCCCTTTCAGAATCAACATTTTATCTTCTAACCTTGAATCAGAGCAGACTAGAGCAGACTTTGAATCTTGCTAAATTGCATTACTAACACATAATTATTAACACAATTCAACACATGAAGGACAGAGTCTTCTTGAGTGTGTGTTGCATATGTATGTCTTGCACTTGATGCATGTATATTGTGTTTTTCTGTCCTTCCTGGGTCCATGCACTCCACAGCACTTCTGTTGTCTGGTGCTGGCCACAACCTAGAATAATGAAAAAATAAAAAATTATACTTAGCACCTAGTTTCTCTCTCTCCCAAAGCAGGAGTGTCTCACATTCAGTATCCTGCAACAGCATCACACACTTACCTCAGGCTCTACAGATGGTCATTGCATAGAAGGTGTAGCCAGATGATAATCAATGTATCAATGTCAGCCTCTTCTTCAGTTATTATAGGTTGTGAAATGTGAAGGACAATGCTGGCTGACACCCCCTGGGGCTGGCTGTTTAGCACAACGAAATTTCTTCCAGCAGCTCTCGGCTTAAAGGGCACATTATTTACATAAATAACACAAGAATTGTACAGTCAATATAAGAATATGAACAGATAAAAATGAGGATGTGTAGGACCTAATCAGGACCTTCACTTCCAGCTACCTGCGCATTTGTCTGGGGGTGGGAGCAACCCGGGTTGTTTTTGTTTTTCTAATGTTACCCCGCCTTCGCCCGATTGCCGGCCAGGATTGGCTCTGGCCCCACCCGTGACCCCGTTCAGGGACTAAGCGGTAGAAAATGAATGAATGAATGAATAATCAGGTCAACAGTGTAATACCCCAGTTCTTTTATTGGACAGATCTGAATAACAAAGGAGTCCATCTTTCTTCATTTAGTGCTGATTTATTTTTACCACAAGTAACATTACAAAAACAAAAACAACCCGGGTTGCTCCCACCCCCAGACAAATGCGCAGGTAGCTGGAAGTGAAGAGAGGCCCGGAAACACAGAGCCTGATACATTGTATAAGTTTTGGGCTAACCCCTCACACAGATGAAGTCCGTCCGCAGACTCCATCTCTTACCTAGTGCTCCAGCTGCATGGAGCCACTGTGCTTTACCTAGGCATAACAAAATGAGGAATTTCAATGTGTGTGTGTGTGTGTGTGTGTATGTGTGTGTGTATGTTGTTGCGTGATACGTAACTAAGACATTCATTCAGACATAATATTATAACAAGATTAATATAAGAAAACAATTGGTACCCTTTCAGAATCAACATTTTATCTTCTAACCTTTAATCAGAGCAGACTTTGAATCTTACTAAATTGCATTACTAACATAATTATTAACACATATAATTCAACACATTGTCAGTGACGTGCGGTCAGTGACTCTTTTACAGTCAGATTTACAAATACAAATGAACCGTTAACAAATTGTCTGTTAACAGACGATGCGTTATGTTTTATATCTCATATCAGCATTATTCACACACACGTGACCCATATTTAATTTGAGGTTAAAATTTATTCCACTTGAGCTTATTTCTAACTAGAAAAAATAAAAGTTTATGGTCTTACCTTTACTTGTACACAAAATCCATTTGTCAGCTGGTATGTATTACAAACCCTTTTACCGTTCGAATCCAATATTAAAACAAATGTTTTCAATAAAGACGAAGAAGATTGTAGGTAGCGCAAGAATCTGTGGGCTCACTAGCGCCCTCTGCCTTGAGGCAGGCGTACTGTTTGCCTCATCGAGTAACTTTTTTTACTGGGTTTTATGGTTAATCTGCGAGCCTAAACACGTTACAGAACTACATTTTATACATTATCCAGATTATGGCAAGGCAGAGCATATAATGAGTGTTTGAAAGCATTTTATTTGCGATATATAGAGGGACAGCGACACACTATTTGCATCGCATACAGTTTGTGAGGATTACACGATCCACCGAGAGGCACAGCAAAGTGCTGCCTCATCGCGCATCTCCTCCATGTATTTGAATGGGACATACGGAAATTGTGCTATTATTTATTGAAAAAAATTCCTTCAACATCGGATTCGAACGGCAAAAGGGCCTACAACACACACCAGCCAACAAATATTAATATTTATTATATTTTATGGTTAACCTTTTTTCTTTTCAAGATTGACAGGGGAGGCTCTGCCTCACCTGCCTCCCCTGACTGCATGTCACTGATTAATGTCTAACAATTATCTGACTGATTTACTAATATCTAACAAATTACCAACAGAAGAATATAGTGCCATTCTAAAGCATGCATGTGCAACTTACCAAATATGCAAATTAGCAGCATATCCTGATTAAGTTCATAGGGTTGTAAAGCTAAGAGGTCTCATCTGTAAAGCAGTCACCTTATCAGATATTCGGAGCTAAACATCAACAAGTTAAAACCTGTAGTATAACTCTCCCCAATTCTGTACAAGGACATTAGTCCACCTGAATAATCTTTGACTCTAAGCTTACTTCGCGAAACTTGGGTTTCTTCTTCTTTTTTCTTTTTTTTACATTATTAGCCTTTTCATAAACTTTTGATCTGTTTAGTTACACTCACATATCCTGAACATGTATAACATTTTCAGGATGAATTGGAGGTGACCCAGGAGGGAGCAGTGGGTCTAGTGGCAGTGGTCAGTGAAGAGGAGGTGCTTGCAGGAGTTCCTTTTGAAACTCACCACATGTCAATCGTCCTCGAGGATCAGGTCGTAACGTCTCACAGATCTTGGCCAGATTCACTGATCATTTTATTTGGACTGATCTATGCTCTCTATTTGAGCTGCCCTGAGAAGCTAAGTGGCTTCTTTGAGTTCATACAGGTTGTCTTCATAAATCTTGATGGTGGTAGGAAGCAGCTCCAACCAAAGTTACAGGCCTTGAGAAATGAACTGGAATGAATGTGCTATGTTTTTTTGTTTGCCAGTGTCTGAAAAGTTGTGTTTTTGCTTGGATGCAAAAAACTGGGAAACAAGCACAAGTTCTGGGCATTTTACTTGGAGTCCTGCCCATATACATTGAACTGTGACCACTAGGTTGACATCTAGCCTGCAGGTGATGTTCAGATCACTCAACAACAAGAAGAAGTCCAGTTTGATTTCATAGTTAAGTTCAATTTCTGCTTTGTTTTTATTTTTTTTTAATATGACGCTTGCCACCAGCTGTCGGTCAAGACACAAGAGGGGACACTTGCATAATTATATTCACTTTATTGGCTGTGTATGGGTGTGGTTCTACTGAGCAAAAGAGAGAAATGAAAACACAATATTAAAGTTACATTGCCATTTACAATGACTTGCAAGGTATTCTCGTAGTCTCCATCAAATTTAAGACTGGAAAACGAAGTACAGCGGTGACCTAGATGTTTGGCTGTCCCAACACAAAATAAGATTTTAATCAGCTTTATTGATTAAAATCGATACAATCCCCAGAAAAGAGCTTGTTTGGATAAATCTTGTATGTTTTCAAACTGTTGTTTCCAAACTACTTCTGGAGCTAATGGTAGAATACACACATAAAAAAAAAATTCAGGTGAAGATACTGACGTATTGTCTGAAGATAATGCATTTTGGTTGCATGAAAAGCTCAAATATAGCCTCAGAATTTTATTCCCAAGAAGAGCTGATCCTTGCTGGCTTGGGAAGACAGTAGGAGGTTAGTACAGCGGTCACAGCACATCTCTACAGCCACAGTATACGCGGCTGGCCCGCAATGCAAGCCCGTAGATGCAGCTGTCCGCATAGTTACAGCATGCTTTTAGTTGAAATGATGTGAATAGCCAAAATAAAGAAATGTTTAAAAAGTTGGTGCAGGGGCTGGAAATTTGAGTTCTCTAGTAAAAGCCCAAAGTGCCACTTGGTATTTGTGCAACACATACAATAGTATCTTAAAGATACTACTGTATTAACTTTTGGCATATTTTGATACCACATACTTACATGACAAGAACTGGCCATATTTTGGGAAGTATGTTCAGTTAATGTAAGAAGGCATAAATTACTAGTCAATGTATGAGCATTTATGCAGATGAAGTATGTGTAACTGTAGAAATATGTCACATATATTAAAAGGCTGTTTTGCTATATTTTGAAATATATAATACATGTATGTCCATAGATGTGTGTGTTTGTGCATGTATATATGTACAGTGCTTTGCGAAAGTATTCGGCCCCCTTGAACTTTGCGACCTTTTGCCACATTTCAGGCTTCAAACATAAAGATATAAAACTGTAATTTTTTGTAAAGAATCAACAACAAGTGGGACACAATCATGAAGTGGAACGAAATTTATTGGATATTTCAAACTTTTTTAACAAATAAAAAACTGAAAAATTGGGCGTGCAAAATTATTCAGCCCCCTTAAGTTAATACTTTGTAGCGCCACCTTTTGCTGCGATTACAGCTGTAAGTCGCTTGGGGTATGTCTCTATCAGTTTTGCACATCGAGAGACTGAAATATTTGCCCATTCCTCCTTGCAAAACAGCTCGAGCTCAGTGAGGTTGGATGGAGAGCATTTGTGAACAGCAGTTTTCAGTTCTTTCCACAGATTCTCGATTGGATTCAGGTCTGGACTTTGACTTGGCCATTCTAACACCTGGATATGTTTATTTGTGAACCATTCCATTGTAGATTTTGCTTTATGTTTTGAATCATTGTCTTGTTGGAAGACAAATCTCCATCCCAGTCTCAGGTCTTCTGCAGACTCCATCAGGTTTCCTTCCAGAATGGTCCTGTATTTGGCTCCATCCATCTTCCCATCAATTTTAACCATCTTCCCTGCCCCTGCTGAAGAAAAGCAGCCCCAAACCATGATGCTGCCACCACCATGTTTGACAGTGGGGATGGTGTGTTCAGGGTGATGAGCTGTGTTGCTTTTACGCCAAACATAACGTTTTGCATTGTTGCCAAAAAGTTCAATTTTGGTTTCATCTGACCAGAGCACCTTCTTCCACATGTTTGGTGTGTCTCCCAGGTGGCTTGTGGCAAACTTTAAACGACACTTTTTATGGATATCTTTAAGAAATGGCTTTCTTCTTGCCACTCTTCCATAAAGGCCAGATTTGTGCAGTATACGACTGATTGTTGTCCTATGGACAGAGTCTCCCACCTCAGCTGTAGATCTCTGCAGTTCATCCAGAGTGATCATGGGCCTCTTGGCTGCATCTCTGATCAGTCTTCTCCTTGTATGAGCTGAAAGTTTAGAGGGACGGCCAGGTCTTGGTAGATTTGCAGTGGTCTGATACTCCTTCCATTTCAATATTATCGCTTGCACAGTGCTCCTTGGGATGTTTAAAGCTTGGGAAATCTTTTTGTATCCAAATCCGGCTTTAAACTTCTCCACAACAGTATCTCGGACCTGCCTGGTGTGTTCCTTGTTCTTCATGATGCTCTCTGCGCTTTAAACAGACCTCTGAGACTATCACAGTGCAGGTGCATTTATACGGAGACTTGATTACACACAGGTGGATTCTATTTATCATCATTAGTCATTTAGGTCAACATTGGATCATTCAGAGATCCTCACTGAACTTCTGGAGAGAGTTTGCTGCACTGAAAGTAAAGGGGCTGAATAATTTTGCACGCCCAATTATTCAGTTTTTTATTTGTTAAAAAAGTTTGAAATATCCAATAAATTTCATTCCACTTCATGATTGTGTCCCACTTGTTGTTGATTCTTCACAAAAAATTACAGTTTTATATCTTTATGTTTGAAGCCTGAAATGTGGCAAAAGGTCGCAAAGTTCAAGGGGGCCGAATACTTTCGCAAGGCACTGTAAAAATTACTGCAGGTAGTGCAATGTAGGCCTAACTTCACAAAGGTTTATTCAGCTACTGTACAATGCTGACAAAATACTAAAGTACAGCTAAAGCTTATATATGTAAGGCTCCTGACAAAGGATCTCCCAGTTCTCCCAGGTCATTTTTCACAGAAACACCTTTTTATATTACAGTCCACACCAACAACACAGTAGTTTTGGAAAATAACTAAGTACATTTACT
>NW_018127884.1:6763-11094 GCF_001952655.1 Monopterus albus | reverse complement strand
GACTGTCTCCAACTCTTGATGTTTTTACAGCTGTCTGTGTAAGGGGTTAGCCCAAAACTGATAAATGTATTAGGCTCTGTGTTTCCGGGGTCTCCTTTCTTCCAGCAGGAGTCTGGAGCAGGAGCCACCCGGGTTTGTGTTTCTGTAACTTTTTATTGTGGCTTTCAAAATAAATCAGCACTAAAATGAAGCAAATCTGACTCCGTCTTCATTCAGATCTGTTCAATAAAAGAACTGGGGTATAACAACTTGGTGCCGTGACCTTCAGGAATTGGCTGAATTCTGAGCGGACGGTCCGAACCGGCTCGCTGGATTCCACGTTGTGAATGAGCGGACTGCACAGAACAACATTGCCGGCAATAAACAAAGGTAAGCAGGAAACCTATTTACACATAAATCCTGCACATTGGACTTTACCAAATTTAGTTGATCTGTGTGGACTGTGAAGTCTTGATCTAAATTTGAATGATTACAGTAAGGATAAAATAACACTTTTAATTTTGAAATGTGATGTTTTGTTTATGCCACATCTTAAAGTTACAAGCACATAGTCTCATTTGAGGGACAGAAATAAGTGCCCTAGTTACAAATTGATGACTATCAGAGACGTAAAATTCACATTAATAAGTGGATAACCACAAATTTTGACGGTTGTCTCCAAAATTATTAGGATTTTTGCTCTGGTGAGAAGGCTGGCTTGCTGAAGGCGGAAGTCAGAAGCAGAGCCCTTCTCCGAGCTGAGCACATTCCTGAACGTCAAAATATTCATAAGACGGTCATTGCTAATTGTTAAATGATTAATGAGGGCACAGGGAAATATTTTTTATTTTCCTTAAAATCTGTGTGGGTGCTTTGCTGCACGAAGGCTGCTTAACACTGGCACATGTGTTCCCATAGCAACCAGTGCTACGGAGAGAATTCGATGTGACACAGTGTGCCTCGGGCAGAACTCTTTTTGGTTCCGGAGTTGGGCATCGTTTATGGGAAAACTGTATTATAGCCTTAGGGTGATGTCGTATTCAGTGGAATTAAAACAGAACTGTTGATTGGGTGAACCCCCAGCGATCGGGCGCATCAGAATAAGTTCTGATGTAGAAGCTTCAGGGTCGAATCAAGGTTCTGGACAAGAGATCATTCCACTTGGGACGTCTGTCACGTGTACATAAACATATTTAGAATGTCTGTAAGGGTGCTTTCACACCTACAGTGTTTAGTTCAATTGAATCAAACTAGAGTTCGTTTTCCCTCTTGGTGCGGTTCGTTTTGTCTGGTGTGAACACGGTAATTGCATTCGAGTGCGCACCAAAACAACCGCACCGAGACCCCCATAATGAGGTGGTCTCCATCCGCATCATCTAGCAAACTCTGGTGCAGTCCTCCTGGTGAGAACGTGTACCAAACCAAAACGGGACCAAAGGCCATGAACCACATGATTTGAGGGCATTGGATTATAGGTAGATTTTATTTCCTGTCACCCAAAACATGCAACAGGATGAATCGTGGGCAAACTGTACGACTTGGTTTAAGTGGTAAATGCAAGTAACGTAATACAAAATAACCAGGGCGAGGCCCAACTCGTGTATGTTGACCTCCATCCTCTCTCGTCACAGAAACATGGACTTTCTTCCTTTATTTACTTTTTCTGTTCTCGCGGCAGACACATCTGACCAATAAGCGGAGAGAACGTTCTCGCGTAGTTTTACGTGACATGTTTTGGTGCGCTTGGATTTTTCTGTGTGTGAAACGAAATCGAACTAAGGAGACATTGCTACATGTTCACAAACTCGTCAACTGATTCGGACCAAAGCAAACGAATTAAGGTGTGAAAGCACCCTAAATGTTGTACAAGACTGGGAAAAGGCCAAGCCTTACTCTTTGGGGGCAGTACTCTACAAGTTTTTGTCTAAATGGTTAAATACACTTTCTAAAGATGAGCAGGACAAAGCAAGACATCGGTTTATTTCCTGGGTCCTACAAATGCAGAGAAAAGGGATGCTTGGGGACAGTGACAGTCCTCCCCCACAAGGGGATGCTATAGGGCTGTTTTTGAAGCAAGCCTCTCTAGCTGCAGTGAAAGCTAAAGAGGAAGTGAAAACCTGTACATTTTTAACAAGGAACAAAACAGAAGCCAGATTAAAACAAGCTGAGGGTTTTCTTGCCGGTTGTGTATGCTTTTTGGAGAATTTCAAGTGTTTTCAGTCTCCTTCAGCCAGTTCAAGCAAGTCACAGAAAACAGTTGTTAATTCTCCCAGTGGCACAGCTGTTTCAGCCCAAGCTGTCTCTGATAGAGATTGTAAAGTGCAGTTTAGTCACACGCAGCCGTCTTCCTCACAGCAGACTCCACGAAGAGAGAGGAAGCCCATATTGAAGAGTGGCTTACAGAAGACCATAGAGCACAGACTTATCTAAATGATTTAAAGTCTGGCTGTGTAGACCAGGTCATAAGTCCAGTTGTTGGCGCATGCACCTCTGCCACTAGCCCTTTTGCAGATGAAGACGACAGACACGGTTGTGACATGTCAGTACCAGCAATGTCTCATGGGAGTGATTCAAGCTGGAATGGTACATTGCATGATTGTATATCATAACATATGCAGAGAGGACAGGGAAATATCCATGATTGTTTTGACATTCCATCGCACCAGCTGTCGTTGCTACAGTCCATCTCACCTCACACAGACTTATACTCCCTTTAGCCTTCAAGATATGGGCATGGTTAAATCTCAGCTGCCTGACATTGAGAAAGGAGGTGCACGGTGGATTAAGGCATTTTTAGGTGCGTGTGCAGGGTTTGTGCCTGCACTTGGAGACTTTCGTCGTGTTTTTACAGCCTGTACTTCTCTGAGCATGTTACCGGAGATAGAATTCGTGGCAAATACTATTAGCCTTACTGAAACAAATTCAATATGACTAACCTGCAATCCTGTGAAACTCCTCTTTAATGGCTCTGAGGGGTTTGTGCCCAGGAAACACAACAAAAATTCGCAGAAAGCGCTTGAGGGTGAGGCACACTTTCCGAACTATTCTACATACTGTGGCCTTACTAATGTGCTCTGCATCCCCGATGTTATAAAGAAAACTACCGTTTGCAACAAATCGTAACGCAACACAAAGCAGCTCGGATGTAAGAGCACGGCCACGATGGGTGATGTGTCTGATGTATGGGTGGATAAGATTATTGATATATGTCATGGACTCTCTAGAAAAGCGGTACTGCTCAAATAAAAATACATGGGGATATGACAAAAAAATCAACTCGTGGCCTCAAAATCCTCTCCCGACGTAAATTCAATTCCCTGCGACCTATTTAAACACCTTTCACTTTAAAAAGGGGCGGAGACCGGAGGAAACTCTGGGTTTCCCGAACAAAACCTGCTCCCAACCAGGTTAGGTTCACAGAGTAAATTGCCATAGTAACTGACTCTGAGTTTAGATTACCTCTCTTTTTGAAACGGGTTTAACTTACCCCGCTTTCATGGGTTTAAGTTATCTCCGTTTCTGGAACCAAAAACTCAGAGTTTTCCTCATTTCGGGGTTAACAAACTCTGAGTTTCAACAAAACCTCCTTCTTGAAACGGGCCCCTGTTGTTGGCTTCTCAGGACACACAGAGGAATGGCCGCTTTCCGAAAAAGTTACTTGCAAATGAAATAATCTGTCCGTTTATCATTTTCTGCTTTCCCCCTCCTGTCCTGTTAATCTTTTGGCTCGTGACATAATGTGTTCACTAAATGTGACAATGATGAGGTCCCCGTGCCATGTTGACATTACCCTTCTTGATGGTTCTGTTCAATGGTGTGCAATTCCAAAAGCAACGTTCAGACAAATGTTACAAACCACACCCTCAGGCATGGACTTGTCTCTTGATTCTTCAGCTGAGGTGTGGTGGGGACTTGTAACTGCACCTGAAAAAACATATTTGTGGGATACCTTCAAGCTGTGGCTTCCCTGGATCTCCATCCTCCACAAATAATCCGTCGGAACCCATGCATTGCACCTTTAACGATTCTCTGTACGGGGACTATGACTATGATGCTTTGTGGTACAGCTTTCTTCAGGGAATAGAGACATCGCAGAGAACACCCACAGTTGACATTTAACAACTGTACATTGGGCCTCAAGGAGTGGCAGCTTTGGCTGCACTGCCCAGTGAAATTCAGGACTTGCATGCCCTGTCTGAAAACTCAGCTCCTCATATCACTTTGTTAGTGGGTGAGGGAGGGGAAGCTAAGACTTTTGGTCCCACGGTGCATAGTTGTACAAAAGCTACTGATTGGATGCTCACACAGAATAAGCTTCTTCAGTATTCACCTTCAACTCAGTGTTATGCTAT
>NW_018127884.1:5629-6583 GCF_001952655.1 Monopterus albus | reverse complement strand
GCGTTCCCAGTGTACAGAGCTCAGCATCCACTGAAGCCTGAGCAAATTAGTGGCATCCAAAACACAATTAAAGGGCGTTTGCAATTAGGAGTTTTAATTCCTACTTCTTCTCCTTGGAACACACCTATAAATCCAGTGCCTAAAGCTGGGAAACCTGACTACAGGATGGTTCATGATCTTCGACCTGTAAACAAACTTGTGGTCCCTACAAACTATGGCACTGCAAATCCATATACCATGCTCAATGCTATAGGCTCATCACACACGTTTTTCAAATGCATTGATCAGGCAAATGCCTTTTTTCTCTGTGCCACTGCATCCTGACTCATATGATTTGTTTGCTTTTACGTATCAAGAACAACAATTTATCTATCGGCGGCTGCCCAGGGTTTCATTGACTCCCCCTCTATCTTTAACCACGTTTTGAGACAAAACTTGAAAGATCTATCACTTCCACAAGGGATCACTTTGTTACAATATGTTGATGACCTTTTGTTAGCGGCTCCTGACTCAGAGACAATCATGACAACCACTGGATCCTTGCTGTCACATTTAGCCAGGAATGGATTCAAAGTCTCCAAGGACAAACAGCAGATAGGGAGACCTCGAGTCTCCTTTCTGGGACGTGTAGTGTCTGCTTCTGGCTTACACATGACTGAGTCACAAAAAAACTGGCATTCTCTCATATTCTAAGCCCACTACCATTAAGACCATGATGCAGTTTTTAGGGCTTATAAATTACAACAAGAACTTTGTGCCCGATTTCACCGGCCTTGTGGCACCTCTCCGTGCCATGCTCACAGAGGTGGGCTACAAGAACTATGGTTCTACACTGTTGTGCACTTCACAAGCAGAGGAGGCTTTTGTTGCCACAAAACAGGTTTTGGCACACGCATGTGCTTTGCATGCTCCTGACTACTCCCAGCCTTTTCATTTGGATGTTGATGAAAAGGA
>NW_018127884.1:726-2541 GCF_001952655.1 Monopterus albus | reverse complement strand
GATCGGTCGGGCGATACTGAAGACTTCACATATCACAATGGGTTATCAAACTGTTGTACACACTACACATGGTGTCAGGGCATTTCTGGATTCCAAAGCTTTCACATTGTCTGCCCACAGGACCCAGAACTTACAACAGCTGTTGAACCAGGCTCACATACAGTTTACAAGTGAGGGAACAAACATGGCTACGCAGATGGTCACTGAGCAGGATCATGATTGCGTGAGCAAAACAGACACAGAGATGAGACTGCATGAGAACCTGCATAAGGAACCACTACCTAATGCAGAGGTAACATTGTACTGTGATGGTCACAGTCATCAGACTGCCACTGGCAGTCTAGTTGCTTCATACGTGTTATGGCACACCATATGTAGTGTGTGAGTGGACTCAGAAAGACTGCAGGACTCAGACTCAGGCTTGACAAGGTAAGTGCATTTAATGAGTGTACAGAGGAGAAGTGACTGAGTTGGTCTCATTCGCCGGTCTTGCGGCAGCTGGGAGTGCTGGGTGGACTGGACAGGACTGCTGGTGATGCAACCCGGGGTTGAAGGTGGGACGCAGCTAGCTAAATGTGAGCAGAGGGAGAGAACATGAGCTGAACAGGTATGCTGAGGTTAGAGCTAGTTCTGGTGGAACACTGTGGACCTGATTAACTGACTGCGCCGGCTCTCGGCAGGTGAGCGCCGCAGGCAAAATAAGCAGTCCAGGGCAGTAGGAGAGAGCGCAGGAGACAGCCGGTCAGATGAGCAGGTCCATGGCAGAGCAGGTAGTAGGATGATGTGATGAAAACAGACAGTGGAGATCCAGAATCTTGGTATGAGCAGATCTCCTCGCACTGAGGAAAACAGGTGACAGTCACAGCACCACTTAGTGTTGAGAGAAAATAAAGCAACACAGGGCAGGAATCCAAACACGCCGATGCCTAAAACATCCACAAACTGACAACATATAGTTCCCCAAAAAAATAACAAAGTCAGGCTTAACAACAGGTACACAGTTTTTCCATAGGGTCTGGGCATGGCTGCCAAGCAAAGTTACTGGTGGACTACAAGCGATCATCTGGCGACAAAATAAAATGAAGAAATCAGCTTTGCTGAACATTTATTGTTCACAAATTTTCCTCTTAAACAAGATGAACAGTCCAAAATTAACTAAAACCTTTCCTTGTGAATGCCGTGCTATTTCAAAAGGGGGAGGAAAGTAGAGGACACAACCGAAAGGTGTTGATGTACTACAGTTTTAAGTTGGACAATGTTGAAAAGAGACATCCAACTTGTGTGAGAAATGTCACTGCGATCGGTCGGGCGATACTGAAGACTTCACATATCACAATGGGTTATCAAACTGTTGTACACACCACACATGCTGCCAGGGCATTTCTGGATTCCAAAGCTTTCACGTTGTCTGCACATTGGACCCAGAACTTACAACAGCTGTTGAACCAGGCTCACATACAGTTTACAAGTGAAGGAACAAACATGGCTACGCAGATGGTCACTGAGCAACATCATGATTGCGTGAACAAAACAGACACAGAGATGGAGAACCTGCATAAGGAACCACTACCTAATGCAGAGGTAACATTGTACTGTGATGATCACAGTCATTAGACAACTACTGGCAGTCTAGTTGCTTCATACGCTGTGGTCGAGGACACAATGGCTGGCTTAAGAACACTGCAAGCTGATGTGATTCCACAGCCAAGTTCAGCCGAGATGGCTGAGGTGATTGCTCTGATAAAGGCATGTCAGTTGTCAAAAGACAAAGTTGTAAATATCTGCACAGATTCTGCGTATGCGGTACAGGCAGTA
>NW_018127884.1:0-570 GCF_001952655.1 Monopterus albus | reverse complement strand
AGAGGTAATAATGCAGCAGATTTGGCTGCCAAGGTAGCAGCTGGTTATCAGGTAGCTCAAGGAGCTAAACAGATGAGTCAAGACCCTGCAGAAGGGGGTCATGTCTGTGAGACAGAGTTAGGCTTGCAGACTATAAGGGACAAACAGAACAAAGCTGCTCCTACTGAAAAGCAGGCATGGCTAGGCAAAGGAGCGTCTAAGGATCAGACAGGACTGTGGAGAAACCACGAAGGTAAAATAGTAGCCCCGGCAGGACTACTGAGTTTGCTGTGTCAAGAGGCACACAGCAGAGGATACTGTTCAAGCTCCAAGATAAATAGTCTGATCTCTCAAAACTGGTGCCATCCACATTTGAGGGATATCACCAAGTACTTTGTTGCAACGTGTGAGACATGTAATAAGTTCAACCCCAGAGCCGCGCTGAAGGCGGTGCTAGGGAGATTTTCAGTTCCAGATGCTCCCTGGAAAGAGATTGTTGTTGATTTCACAGATATGGGAGCTGACAAAAGAGTTGAAGGAAAACAATATTTATTTGTCTGTGTGAATCCATTTTCCAAATGGGTAGAGGCT
>NW_018127883.1:11671073-11676166 GCF_001952655.1 Monopterus albus | reverse complement strand
TACAGTGAAACCTTCTCTTTCCTTTTTAGTGATGTGTTGCTGTGTCACATGTACCGTAAACAGACTGCATTGGTGCTGGGAAGAAATGTCCGGGGCTTCTCACTGCACAGTTGTTTCATAAAGAAGGCCCCTTCTGTTAAACCACAACATGGGGTACTGTGAGAAATACTGTAATGTCGGTAAACACGGTCACAGTATGAGTCACTGTCGCTGCCAATCACACGACCAGTGATGATCTTTTTACAGCACTTTTCAAGATCCGAAGCAAAAATGTCAAGAATGTAAAAGCTGATCAATAAAACAACTACATTTACGCTCAAATGAGTCACATGGTTTTGTCGGGGGTTTGCCCATTAAGACTGTTCTCAAATCATGGAGGACATGTAAAATTGTTAAAATGTTTAGGAATAATCTGAACTTAAAATATAACATCATCTTATTTTGCAGCGGGGTACCCTAGCAGGTTTATCTGGCCATGGAATTTCACATAATGCCAAGCCTGATTATATTTGAAGTAAGATTGGTAAACCAAGAACTTTCATGCTGTGAGGTACAGTATGGATACCTGAACCGAGCCTGATAGGACCCATCGGTACCCAGGGATTCATGCTGGGTTCTGGCAGAAATTTCAACGTGTGTTTAGGTCTGGGTTAGGTTTGGACATGTAGGTCAAACTTTAGGCTAAACAGCTGGAGCTCTCCAATGACTGCTTCATTTAATGATAAGAGTCAAAACACTACAAACTCGACTGTGTGGGGCCCAAGTTGGGAGCGGGAATACAGGGGGGTTGTACTGACTTTGTGAAGTGGTGTGAGGAAAATCAACTGGTCCTGAACACCAGTAAGACTAAACAGATGGTGACTGATCCCCGGCGGAAATCACTGCCACTCATGCCGGTAAGTTTTTAGGGCTCAGTCATTGAGATTGTGGACACCTTGAAATACCTGGGTGTGCACCTCAACAATAAGCTGGATTGGAGCAACAACACTGATGCCCTATACAAGAAGGGCCAGAGCCTCCTCCACTTGTTGAGGAGACTGAGATCCTTTGGTGTGTGCGGGGCACTCCTTTGGACTTTTTATGATACTGTAGTGGCATCTGCTGTTTTTTACACTGTTGTGGGCTGGGCGGGAGGTAGTACGGACAGGGACAGAAAGAGGCTAAACAAGCTGGTCAAGAGAGCTGGTTCTGTCCTGGGCTGCTCTCTGGATTCCATCGAGGAGGTGGCGGAGAGAAGGATGCTGGTAAAACTAACATCCATCATGCATAACCCCTCCCATCCCCTGCACCACACAGTGGTGGCTCTGAACAGTTCTTTTAGCACGAGACTGTTACATCCCCAGTGTAAGAAGGAGCGTTACCGTAGGTCGTTCCTCCCCACAGCCATCAGACTGTACAATACATCACTGCAGGGATTAGCTATGTGAAATTAGGAGGGACTATGTAATAGTCAACTGAGGTGCAATACTCAAATCCTGGGGTAAAATGCATGGTTAATATGCACATGTGTAAATTCTGTTCTTGATTATTCAAATACTTGATTCTGTCTATTTTTGAGTACTTAGAATTTATTTATCAGGATGTGTGTGCGGTGCTTGTTCTCATGGTGTTATGCTGTCTGTTCTCTATTGCTGCTTGAGGTACTGAAATTTGTTTATCAAGATATGTGTGTGGTGTTTGTTTCTCATGGTGTTATGTTGTTTGTTCTCCATTGCTGCTGAAACACTGAAATTTCCCCATTGAGGGATCAATAAAGTACCTACCTACCTTCAGATTTATAAACTCTACATTTTTTTCGTTGATGTTGATCTGAGTGAAAATGTCTGACTTTTACTGACTGTACTGAATGTTAGCTGTGTCACAGAGCGGGAGCCTGTCCTGAGAGTTCCCCACCACCAGCCCTGTGTGAGCTGGAATCAGCTTCTGCCCACAGTGACCCAACACAGAATAAGATCCTCTCCATGTGTGTCCTTGAGCTAGACACTGAACCCTTAATTGCTGTGTATGTAGTGGGAAAAATGCAAATCACTTTGGACAACAATGGCTATAATGTAACCAAAAAGACATCAGAAGTGTAAGGGTCCCTTAACATCACATCAGTGCAGAGCCCCCCCATGGAAGCCCCCCAAAAATCCATGCACAAAACTGTGGAAAGCGATATGTTAATCTGATGTGAAAAGTGTCACTAAGGGGGCTCACATTTATCTGTGTCTTTGTGGGAAACGGTCACTTTGATCAGTAGAAGTAGTACTCAAATTGTTTATTAAAGTAAAAGTAACTGTTACTTAAGCAAAAGTACAAAAATAGTGGCATGAAAACATACTTGCATTCATTATGCAGAATACCATATTTCACAAAAATCTATCCATCTTTATCTATACAGCTTATTTCTGAACAGAGCCAATCCCAGCTGACATCTGGCGAGAGGGGGGGTCCACCCTGGACAGGTCAATATTCTATCACAGGACCGGCACATAGACAAACAACCACACACACTCTTACTGGCAATTTTGAGTTGCCAGTCGACCTAAGCTGTATGTCTCTGGACTGTGGGAGGAAGCTGGAGTACCCAGAGAGAACCCATGCAGGCACAGGCCCAGAACTTCCTTGCTGTGAGGTGACAGTGCTAACCACTGCCCCACTGTGTAGTTCACATTCATTTATATCATATTACTGGGTTATAATTATTGATGCATTATTGTGCGTGTCACATTTAATGTTGTGGCTGGTAAAGGTAGATTATAACTGTGATTTCAGGTACTGCTGGGGATTTTGTGAATTTCCCACCAGGCATCAATAAAGTCAAAGGATTATATTGCATTTTGTATAGTTAATCTGCTTCCGAAAAGTGACTAAAGTTAGCAAATGAATGTGGTGGAGTAATAAGTACAATCGTTGCCTCTCAAAATGTAATGAAGTCAAAGTATGCAGTAGCATAAAATGAAAATACTCAAGTACAAATAGCTCAAAATTGTGCCTAAGTATCATACTCTAGTAAATGTAGTTTCCACCACTGACTTTAACAGAGGGATGACAATATACAAAACTGTGTAGAGTCGTGTGGAACGGATCAGCGCGTCCTCCGTGCGCACTGGAGGAGGACACGGCGTGGTTTCCCCGCTCCTCCTTCCCTGAAACCAGTCCGCTCTGAGTCAACACCTTTCAGAAGATTGCGCAACATGAAAGGCCTGAATGATGTGTGATTTTCCCATAACCCACATCCCATACATTTTTTACTTTATTTCTGGATAGTTGCTTCTCGACATTAGTTATTTTAAAACGTGTTGCCTCCACCCAGGGACTGCAGAATGCCCACTGTAAAAAGTTACGAATTTAAAAACTAGCAATGCCATCCATTATGTCTCAACCTTACTACTAATGTTAAGGTATTTTATATCTGATGTTGTTTCATTTTTACACAGTGCAAATAGGAATATAAATATTGAAACAACATATAGATGGTGCATATTTAATTGAATAATACATATATATCATGTTATTAAAATATAACAAATAAAAAGGTTGCCCCAAAATATAAACCTGCACTTGTTGTAGTCCATTTAGCAGGCCTAATGTTTATCTGTAGTCATTAAAAAAATCCAAAGAAATAGCAAAACTATACACCAATGAAGACTTATTAAGGGTATTGCTAATTCATTTTATTTATAATTTCCTTAGAATGTATTTTTATATATTCGATTTTTAATATTTGTTAAAACTTGTATTTATTTCATTGATTGTTTGGTTGTTAAATCTTTATTTACACTACATATTTACTGTATCAACAACAACAATAACAACAAAATAGCCTGTGCCAAGATCAGACTTGTGATTCCCTGTGACATTTTTTGCAGTGTAGGGGTAAATTGTTCTCCTAGTCATCGATTCATACCAGAAGCCTGTCCTGTTACCGCTCGGGCTGTTAAACAACAGCTTGTACTTTCCTTTCTGCACCGGTCTGCAGGGCCAGGGGAACCTGGCAGCTGATTGGACAGCGCTGGTTTTATCACGTCACACCAGATCATCAGTATAACTAACGAGGAGCGAGTCAGTGCGTCAAACTACAGCTTTGCGGTGGAACCTGCACGTGTGGAGCACTCCTCAAGATTACAGCACGGTGAGTTTGTTTTTGTAGAACTTTATTCTTTTTGTGCATAGCATGAAAACACCTTTTGGTGTTAAAAACTCTGCCGTTGTTAATGGTTCTAAGGTAGTCTAATACGAATGAAGATTTATGCCTCTACTAAAATGATCCAAAGAGCCCGTTTTCTGAGAGTTTTGCTAGATGTCTGACAATGTACCTGTTAAGCACGAGGGTAAATGTTCTCCACATCTGAATTTGTTTGATTCAGTCAAACATTCAACAACCAGTCAGTCATATTCCATGTTTGAGCTTGTTGTAGGATACAGTCGTTATAATAAGGTTTTATGTCGGTTTGTTTTGAAACTCTGTGTGATGGAGATGTTTGAGTGTCCCACATGTGCAGCCTGAGTTTGGGCGATCATGTAATTGATGAGCTCATTTATAACTTGTGTGGGTCTGACTCAGTCACGTTGTGAGTTTTACAGCAGGGTGAGATCTTGGTATGATTTGTACACCATGTGAAGTGTTTGTCAACGTCTACTGTTGTGATATTTTATATTATTACAACTCTATTTTACTGTAGACATACTGTTAACCATTATTAGTTTGGAGGAGTTGTACTGTAGCTGTTAACAATAACATTAATAAACACATTCAATTCAATTCAGTGTTATTTGTATAACAAATCACAACAAAAGTCATCTCAGGACCTTACTATTATCACTATTATTACAAAGGAAAAACCCAACAAATCAAGCACTTGGTGACAGTGAGGGAGGAAAAACTCCCTTTGATTTGATTTTGATTTATTCTTTCAAGCATGTAAAGACAGTTGATATGTCAACACACATAATTTTACACATGTCCAACAAATGCTAATCCAATATCAATGTGCTTATACCTAGTACATGCTTGAATGGAGTAGGAAGAAGTCAGACTTATCCAGTCCTACCCCATGACATCATCTTACCATCATTGGTTTGCAAGCAGTATCTCTACATAAATAATT
>NW_018127883.1:11660794-11669965 GCF_001952655.1 Monopterus albus | reverse complement strand
TTCGACCTAAAACCGTATTGGCAATCAGAGAGGATTTTATGTTTATCAATAAATGTGTCTAATCTGTTATTAAAGAGTTTTTCCAGAATTTTTGAAAATTGTGACAACAGAGAAACCGGTCTATAATTTGTGAGGTTGTGCTTATCACCAGATTTATACAGTGGAATAACCTTTGCTATTTTCATATTATTGGGGAACTGCCCAAGTCGAAACAACATGTTAAAAATATGGGTTAATGGTTTGTATATCCCCTCAATTACCCATTTAACAGTTGTCATAGTGATACCATCACTCTCACTAGATGTTTTGTTACCACATTTATTCACTATCTCTATAATTTCCTTTTCAACGATGGGCTTCAAAAACATTTACTTACTTTAACGGAAGAAACCTCTGACAGACCCCGGCTCTTGGTGGGCGGCCTTCTGCCTTGACCGGTTGGGGTGAGTGGATAGAGGAGAGAGAAAAGTAACAAGACACAACAAACAATCAAACACTGGGCAGGTTGATGTGGCCGGAGACATAGAGCTCCAGGGCCAGGGCAACCTGCAGAAAGGTCCAGGGAGAGAGAGAGGACACGCTATGGGAGAGAGGAGACACAGTTAGTGATGTGTAATGGTGGCACATAGATGCATGGAGAGAGGAAAGGAAAGGGGCTCAGAGCATCATGGGGCCCCCCCAGCAGCCTAGGCCTATAGCAGCAAAACTAAGGGAAGGCTCAGGGTCACCTGATCCAGCCCTAACTATAAGCTTTATCAAAAAGGAAAGTCTTAAGTCTAATCTTAAAGGTAGAGAGAGCATTAGATTATACAACTCATTCTACAGAATTATTTTAGCACACTGTAAGCTCATGCTACAGTAAGGGTTTTTAAATGGCTGTTATGAGTTTGTTTTTTCAAGGTATGTGTCTTCCTCTCTGTGTTTTAACAGTGCACACAATGGACAGATCACAGGTCGGAGAATCCATTCCCACAGACGTCAAACAGACTCACAGACTGTTTCCATCATTGCCAAATTCAGAGAGGTGAGACACATCACATAATTTTAACTGGAAGTATTTGCTGCATGCAGAGTACTTCTGAGGATTCATTGGCCTAGTTCATAAAAAACTAAATAATGCCAACTGTTCCGTTTTAATTGAGTGATCAAATGTGGACTCATGCTAATAATTTGTCTGTAGGTATGACTACGTAGCTGAAAAGCTTCACACACCTCCAGAGTTTCATCCTGAGGGTCTGGTGGAAGTCACACAGGTAATGTTGCTGTAGCACATGCAACGCTGGAAGATACAGCTGACAAAATAATATTCATTCTCACACAGTCACTGCCTGATTCTCTGACCACAAGGAAATGACCGTGTTTTTTGTGTTACTGGAAACAGCCCAAAGCAAAACTTCCAAAAATGTGTAAAAGGAAGTCAGTGGATACAATGCTGTTGCAAAACAGCTGCTGCCAGTAGACATACCCCGTGCCACACTTAAATAGTTCCTCTTTGTATCTTTTGTGTGCCACAGTCAGGAGCGTCAGCGGTCGACAATGACATCAGAATGAAAGCACAGATACTGATCTTGGAGGAGCAAAACCAAGAGGTGAGCACATTTCAGAACTGAGATTTACGTACATTCATCCCAAAACACATGCATGTAATTTTAAGACTTATAAGATTCTTTGTCTTACACAGCTTCTTTCTATTAATGAGAAATGGGCAAAAGAGTATCGAACCATGGTGCAATACTACAAAGACAAAGTAAGGATGGGGAAAACACACAGCCCTCTTCACTGTTTTATTCAGCTCTTGTCAGTTTGTTTTATTATTTTACTTAACCTGATTTCTAATGTGTTCTTTTCTTTACCTAACACTCAGGTCTGGGATTTGAAAGCATTACTGCAACTAAACCACGGTCACTTTAAAGAGAAGGTGTGTGAGGAGGGTGAAATGCCTGTCACGTCCAATAAAAAAGTAAAATTCAGCACACTCGAGCGTAAACAGGTAAATGCTACCTGCAGATTTTAATCCTGAAATCCTTTAAATGGTTTACATCTGTACAATGTAAGTCATCATTTTATCCCTCATGGACATTTTTTCGTAGACTGGAGATGTTAACTCTGAGGCCGAAAAGGAGGCAAAAGAGCTGCAAGTGCAGAACAGAACTCTGACCCGTAGAGGGCAGCATCAGCAAGAGGAGATCATACGACTGAACAAGGTGAGGTGTGAAATCTGCTGCATAGAGGGAGCACTTCACAACAGCACATACAGGTATATCACAGCATTTGTACCCTGCAACAATGGTGTTATAACTGTTGCTTCACTATATTTGTACAGGCCCTAGAGGAGGCTCTTCAGACCACTCAGCCTCAGGGGGTGAGCAATGAAACACTACAGGATCTGTGGAAATACCAGGTGAGCTTTGTTCTTTTTAAAGAAATACTTAGACATTTTGGGAAATGCTTGCTGAGATTTAGATGAGAAGATTGTCTGCCCAAAGGCAAGAAAATCCACCTACCAGTACCTCTAAAATTTACTAATAAACACACAATATCTTCACTTAAACCAAAGTGTAAATTGTGGTTTTCTGGGTTACATGCTCATTTTTTAAAAATCCTTTACTTACAGAGGGACAGTAGCAGTGTACTGATAAATATTTCTGTAAATGCACCAGGGTTAAACCAAAGCCTAACTGTAATTTGTAGTCCCTTGCTAGATGCTACAAAGCTTCCAGTAAAAATAAAAGCTAACTACATTAACAATAACAGGTAATAATATCAATGAACGGGTTAAAAATATTACCAGAATTAAGGAGTTTGGCTTTAGATGTCTTACAATCTAAATGCTAAGACAACATATGCAACTACACAACACATAAAAGCTCAATGAAAAACACTGTCCAGAAATAGTTTGACACAGATGCTCCCATAAAACCACAAATTGTTCTATTCACATGTTTGTTTTTAGGACAAACCAGATATAAAATGCTAATTAGTGAGCCTTAGATGTGCTGGTAGGTGTATCTGGTTATCTTTAGAGAGTGGCAGGTGAGCTGTTTTCCTCGTGTTTTTCTACTTATGCTAAGCTAAGCTAACATGGGGAGTGGTATCAACCTTCTCACCTCACTTTTAACAACACAACAAATAAGGGTGTTTCCTAAAAAGACCAGCTACTGTATTCCTATAGTGCACTCTGTCAAATTCACATTTGTATTCTTTATCATGTTTTCTTGTCATCCAATTTTAGGCTGAGGTGTATAAGGAAGACTTTCTAAAGGAGCGTGGGGATAAGCAGAAGCTAAAGGAGAAGTATCTGGAACTAAAGAAGAGGTTTCTAAAAGTTCACACTGAGCTTTGTGTCCTTAAATCTCAAGTACGACATCTGATTTGAAGTTTATGTGCTTATGTTCTTCCACGTTTGCTACAGTAAATTAAGAACTGACACAAAATGATTTAAATCTAGTGTCTCTGTTTTTTACAGGTGACTTGGACTCGACCACCACAACCTTTGCTTCACTGTACCGGCACAAATCGAGCCAAAAGTCCAAATTAGGTGCCAGTTAACCATCACCACATCCAGTTACAAAGGTGTTACACTCTTGATAACAAACTATTGAAATTCTAAGCCCCCCCCCCCAGTTTTTGTGTATTAATCTTATGATGCACTTTATGGAAGTCTGTCCTGGAGTATGACACAGTATCAGTTTGTCTTTAACAGAGTGAGAGGGTGTTAGGGAGGACTACAAGTGAGCGCTTTTCTCTTGCAGAACACAACGCCACAACTTCATCTTCAGGTAGTTTTCAATGTGGTTGTAACACGGCCACCCCGCTGATTTGGTCCCATTTGGTGGAAGACAGGGGAAGGAAGAAAGAAGAGATATCACTTACTGCACAGCCTAAACACTATTGACATGGATGTTTATCAAAGGTGCAAAATGAATGAGGTATTTTCCTGTTGTCTACCTTCAAGTGCAAAAGAACATTCAGAGGAACAATAGACCAGCATACAGTTCTGTTTTGATAAACTACCTGGTCCTACTGCGCACTAAAGGTGAACTCTGAAAGTCAGGTACATCTGCAGTTGTAAAGAGATAACCAATGACGTGACCAATTTGAGGATAGGAAGAACTAGAACCATATTGCTCGGTGTCTCGAAGACATCCTGTGTTATCTGGAGTCTTTTTTGCGGGTATTTATTCAGTATTAGTTGTACCTGAGGTCTGTCAGAGAGGGAAGACTGGCTTTGTAGAAGAAGAAAAAGTATTTAATGACATGTATTTTGACATATTTTTGTATGTTTGAATGAAATTGTTGGCACATATTTTCCTCAATTTCTGATTATTTATTGTAAAAATAAAACTGTTTGGAATATGTGAAGAATCCCTTGTACACTTCTGCCCGTCACTCAACATGGGAGTGAAAAACACCTCAGTCTCTTTCTTCATACTATGATTCCACTGGTGTGTTAGTCCGCAGCCAGTTCTCCAGACCCATTTCACCTGTTCCAGAGTTGGCTTTCCCAGGCAGTGCCCAGCTTGGGTACCAGTCTGCCAACCATGCTCTGCTCATGTCTGGTGGTCCTGCATCCTGCACCAGGTGGATGCAGTGTCTTGCTCACAAACACTTTGACACATGGACTGGAGCTGCCAGGAATTGAAACACCAACCCTCCGTTTAGGTGATGACCCTTTCTACCTCCTAAGCCACAGCCACCCAATAATAAACTCTACCTGTCAGCCTGCCTGTCTGTCTGTCTGTATTTGAGTTCCCTCTTGCTGCCTTTTGTGCTTCCACACAGTTTATGACATTACCTCTCACAGCCAAAGTGCACAGTGAATAATGTGGATGATGCCTTTGGGGCAGCCAGACAGATGTGTTCACACTGTGAGGTTAAAACCAGGTTCAATTCATCAAACTATTTTAGAGCAAGAAGAATTTTCCTTCATGCACACACTGCCCTTTGTACCCACACACTTGAGTTCTTAAAGGGGAAGAACACATTTTACCAATGCATATGTTATTTGACACTCCCAGTTACATTACTCATAAACATGGCAGATTTTAGAAGAAATTTCACAGCACAGTTATAGCAGCAATATGTTCTTGTTTATTGTCAAAATGATCCCATAACAGTTTGTTTCTATTTGGCATGGCTAATAGTCACCTTTAATTAGCAGAAATATTACTGACAAAATGTACAATATGGCACTTTGAGCTCAGTTGAAGTGATTGTCAGTACAATTGCATGAAGTACATATGCACACAACATAAAGAAAGTGAAACTGAGTATATTGTAAATCACCAGTCCTGCTTTGTTTGCTGTTTTGTGGCTATATTCTTAAGGGTTCAAATGGATGTAGTAATGTATGATAATGATTATGACTCAGGGCCTTATGGTGAGGATGACCTTTAAAATACTTTGTAAGGCTTTTAAACAGTGCTCAGTGTTGTAGCATGTTCTTCCACTGGAAATTTTGATGCTGAAAAAAGTTGCACACTCAAATGCTTCTCTGTTTTTTGTTTTTTTTTACAGATAAATATGTTAAATACAGTACATTCTATTGAAGTATTTTCAAAGGGCAGCATTAGCGGCCACTAAGAACATTTAAAAAAACAAATTCTGGCCAGTATTGCACACCAGTTTTCAACCAGTTACTCACATCAGCCACTGAACTCTGCCAACACCATAGCAGGAATATTAGAACATCCACTTGTCAGAGGACCAGTCCAAGAGCTCCCTGCCTCAGTAGAAAGCAGGGTTTGTATGCTCAATGACGCAGCGCCGGCAGTGGCGTCTCACAAACCGCAAAGCGTCTGGAGACACCTCACAGTCCTGCACGTTGAGAAGCTGCAGCTCACAGCAGTTGGCTGCCAGAGCTTTGAGTCCTCTACCTGTTACACTCTCGCAGGCTCTAAGACTCACTCGCCTCAGGCCTTGGCAGTACATAGCCAGCTGCTCCAGCCCACTGTCTGACACCAGTGGGCATTTACCCACATCCAGAGATTTGAGTTTGGGGCAGCTCCTAGCCAAGTGGCCCAGACCATGATCTGTCAGTCCCTCGCAACCCCTGGCATTCAAGTAGCGCAGTCTTGGGCAGTAGCGAGCCACATAGCGCATGCCCACATCTGTAATGCGAGTGCAGTGAGCTACACTCAGATAGCGCAGGCAGCCCTCCAGTCTGGCGACTTCACGCAGGCCAAAATCCCCTACCAAGCGGCAGTCACTGAGACTAAGCTCTCTTATCGAGGGGCAGTGGTGAGCCAAGTGACGCAAGGCTTCATCTGTCAGTCTGGTGCAGCGGCGCAAATACAGATGTGTCAGGCGGGGGCAGTGGGAGGCGATAGTTCGCAATCCCTCGTCCTCAAGGGAATAGCAGTCAGTCATGTCCAGGTAGTGAATGGAGATCTGCTGGCCATGCAGAGGGGCCAGCTGGAGTGAGGCCTCTGGGGTAAGGCTGATACATGTCACCTTGGAACAGCCTGAGGGACGACAGAGAGGCTGTTAGCTCAAAAACAAGCTATAGCTTTAATGGAGGTTTGCATTTTTTTTTAGCCCTTTCATAAAACAAAAATCAGGTACCCATTTGAACATTACAAAGGTTTTGCTGTAATAATTCTTCCTGTTCATAATATTGGTCTTAATGCTCTGCTTTTATGTACGGTGATGGGGGACAAAATCCACAATCCCTGTTCTCTACAGTTCAACAGAAGCTGAGGCTTTAGCAGTATCATCCAAAGCCAGGTCTTTTTAGCATTAGTGTACAAACCCTTGAACAGACACTGTTCTCCTGTGTGCTCTTCAGTTGTGGTATAACTTAAACAATTATTTTGGTTTGAAGGATAGACATTTGTATGACTTTGTTCTTCCACATCTTAAAGTTTAGAGAAGCTGCTGAACATAGCAAACCATTGCAAATCAGTGGCACAGAAAATAGTAGTGAATAACCCAAATTTATACTTGGCTGTACACGGGCTAACAGCTTTTTGTACATCCAATCTTTCTTATTTTATTGAAACAGAAACTTGGTGTCCTCTTGTGCTCACGGAGCAGCAACTAAACCACTCTGATTATGTATTATAATAGAAGGTACAATAAGAAAGTGAAGAGCTTGTGAGTATTGCTGACTTTTACTCATGAAGGCTAAACTCCATTATGAGTCACCACTTGAGGGCACCAGAGTAAAACCTACTGTATTTGGCCACGTGCCTGCAACTGGAAGCGTGAAAATGTTGGAGTGCAAACAAAACCAAAGTTGTGGTAAGTTTTAAAGGGGAAAAATTCAAAGTCCAGTGTCCTTACCAGTTGGGAAAAAACATAATTTCCTTATTTTGGCTTTTTAAATAAGAGACACAACAACAGCAGCAGACATTGACCAGCAAAGGTCTTACTTCCTGATGCTAGTGGTGCAGACACAGCTCTGCCACTGGGGTCCTGTCCAAGTCAGTGTTTATTGTGTTACTTGCTTGATGAAAGCTGCAGACTGGCCCTCTTACTCATTTTGAGGGAGGTTCTGCTTTGAGCTAAAGAAACCCTTTCTTCTCCCACATGGGAGCTTGAGGTTGGCAGAGTTTGTTTTATTTTACTCTTTACCAGCTTTAGAAGAAATGAATGAGAAGGACAGAGAGGAGGGACTCTTTGAGGTAAATCCACATGTAAGTTAGTAACCATTAAAACTGAGTAAGCCTGCCTGACACAGAAGAGACACCGTAGCTTTTTTCTTTTTACCTGAGAGGTTCAGGTGTTCCAGGCTGGGGCAGCGGGACACCACCTCAAACACAGCCTCATTAGAGATGTTATAACAGCCAGCGACCTCCAGGCGACGCAGCTCCGGGCAGCACTGAGCCACTACATGCAGTCCCCGGTCAGTGAGCCTCTTGCAGCCATTGACCACCACTGTCTCTAGGGTCAGACACACATTCGGGGTGTCTTGGCACAGGCGGTGAGTCAGGACCTTGATAGCACGGTCAGCATGCAGCAACTCTCCCGTTAGCTGGATGGTGCTCCACAGCCTTGGGTCCCACGCCAGGTTGTACCAGCGGCGGCATACACGTGCACAGCGGCACAGCTGATTGGTGGGGAGATGAGAGAAAATCTGCAGAAGGGTGTGGTCAGGGAGAAGGTCAATAGGGGCATGGTGGTAGGTTTTTGATTGGCGGGAGCGAGTGTGAGTGCTGGGCTGAGGGTGAACCACAGCAACTGTCTCAGCAGGGGCAGAGGAGGAAGACGAAGAGTTGGTCTCATGGCCGTTGCTAGAGAGGGCAGGTGAGGAGAGAGAGGAAGACTTGGATGGCTGGATCAGACCAGGGCTTGGGGTGCTCAGAGCCCTTGTGCTGGAGTCTAAACCTGAGTAAAATAAAGACAAGATCAATGTGAATAGAGTGAAGGGGAACAAGCAAGGGAGTCCTTGAATCTGGAAATTGTAACCATATATTAAAGGAAACATCCACTCTCTTATCATGACATTTGGTGCATTCCAGAAATAGTTTTGCAATGAATACTGTATTTTTTACTTTCTTTGTACTCTCCTCAACCCTGACTCATTTACATAAAATTTTTCTTCTTTTGACAGAATGATTTCCGTCAACTAACAACAGCAAATGTATTGTGCATTTAAAAGAGATAGAGAGAGTATCTTATTATCTTACTGCATGTTAAGACCTAGAAGGTAAGAGTTTTCATGCAAATCTCTTAAAGAGATAAATCAGCAATTGAGTAGTGCACTTCCAGAAAGTCTGGTGACTGACAAGAGGTAAGGTAAAAAGACAGACATCCTAACTTTTAGGTTCAAGTCGGATCAAAAGCATACATGTCACATAATGCAGCCGACGGCATCCTTGCCTGCCTTATTGCAGGCTTTCTGTTAAAAATATGAAGTCTCTAAAGCTGAACTAACTATAAGGTTATTGTGTCAGGACTGATCAAAGCTCCCATCGAGCTAACCGTCTCCACAAATTGGGTAGTACACCCCTAAAATATTACCTCACTGATTTAGAATTGCACTGAAACACTATTGGATTCAAAATAGACACAAAAAATATCAAAATCGATGCAGCAAAACTGGAGAATTCATTTTTTAAAATTCTTTGTTGAAACTATTGCCTGTGCTACCCATTATAGCCAACAGAGATTTGTGTTAAGCCAGTAGTGGCTAAGAGCCTCAAGCAGTGAGGAGGCGGGGGGTATAGA
>NW_018127883.1:11646446-11660756 GCF_001952655.1 Monopterus albus | reverse complement strand
CCAACTCTGAATCAAGTGACTTCACTTAAATGATCAGATTTCATGAAACTCCTTCTGGAGCCACAAAAAAGCTTTATAGAAGGCGTTTCACATACACAACAGCCTTCTCCAAGACCGGCAAACAAACTTTGATGTGTAAATCTGCAGAGGCTTGGTAAAATTGGTGTAATACTCCTTTAGTGCGTGTCAAATCTTGTGGCTGCATTACATTCTGACCTTCTGAGGTCTATGTTGTTGAAGGATTGTATTCCTTCCTCTTCTTTTTTGAATTTTCCCAGTGTACAGCTGTAAGTGTTGTGTTTCACTCCAAACACCAACCTTTACCATTGCTGTCTTAGGTAACCTAAAGTATTTTCTTCCATTAAACTTCACTGTATCAGTGCTGGCAATGACATGATAGGAAAAATATACAAAAAGCCAACAAAACACATCAAGAAGGGTTCATTGTAATGGTACTATAGCCACTCCGGCTTTTATCATGAATGAAGCAGAGTTTCCGTGGATCTAGTTATCATGCTTTGGGATGTTTGGGAAAAATGCATCCCATTTATCTTCCAGGCATTTGGGAAGCACACAGGACTTCATCAGATGAACCGTGTGACTTCAAAGTGAGGAGTCTGGTGCAGGGGCCGACAATGTTCAGTTAGCCCTGTGTAAACACTGGGGCCCTCATGACAGATGTGCACTGATTGCCGCCACATCTGAAGATGCAGCTATGAGAAGTGGTTCTTGTATCTCATCACTGTGGCATGAGATGATGGAGCCTCTGTTTCACTGTCAGAGGTGTCAGATCTGAATCCTTGAGGGGACGGTTTACACTGGGAAGCTGAGCGTTCTCCTCTGATGCCATCTGTGTCTATCATCCCGCCCCACCCCAACCATCACCACCAGTTCATCTCGTCTAATCAAAAGGAGTGTGGTTCGATTGACAGTCATTGTTAAAAGCATTTCAACTAGTCACACGATTGATGTAACTTTTAGCTGTTCCCCCATTATTCTGCAGGATTAAAGGACAAAAAACTATCTACTATCTATGTGATGATAAGGGCAAGTCTTGTATAAATCTCCAGTGAGTCATCTTCACAAAACATTTATAAGGTGCTGAAACTCTTCTTTAGACTTTTATACCAAAAGGCAATACATAAATTTTATTCAAAAGGTTCTACTTAAGTATGCGGCAATAATTCTGTGCCTTTTACTCAGAAAATTTATTTCCAATACTTGGGACCTTAATGGGGTCTCAGGAACTTGGCAGATGTCCTAAAAGGTTTTATACATTGGCTGTATAAAATATGAACACTGTGACAGTTCCCAGAAGTGAAGCCACCGTGACACGATTGCTGCGGCTTGTTGCAGTATAGGTCATAAATCCCACCCCCTCCATGCTAGTAGACATGAGCCAAACTAAATACTCAAAGTACAAATCAGATAAATTCTTCCAAAAGGTGATTTCGGTTATTGGATTATATAAAAAGAGGTCTATTTTGGCTGATTTAACAGCTTTCATTGGTGGCTTGATTCTACTCGGTTGCTACTGTGCAGAATCTGGTCACAAAATGCCAAGATGGCAGCTGCCACATTCACGATGTTTTGGCTTCACATTTGCATAGTAGAGGGAAGTGGCAACGCCATGTCCATCTTTATATAGAGTCAGTGGTTATATATACAGTGCATATAGCAGTGCAGATACAACATGATTGATATGGTGTGTTATTCTTGAGATGATAAATGAGGGTTCATAAGAAGCAAGAAGTTGTGCTACACAGATTTTAATGATGCTTTTCATTTTTCACATGTTTCACTTGTTTGTTTTTATGTGAAATCTTAATCTGAGATATGGTAATTAAAGCTGTCAAGAATTTAAAATAAGTAAAATATTTCCCTTTGTAATTCAGTAAAAGTATACAGCTACATAAAATTATAATACCCCAGAAACATATTTAAACAGAACAAGTACTGCTTGTACTAGAATAAATGTACTTGGTAAATTTCCACTGTTGACTTTGTAATGATGAAGAAATGACCATGTTTAGGGTTACCAGTGCTGACTATTGTGCTGACTTGTCCAACACAAGTCTTGAGTGTATGTTTTGTTTTCATGCAGCAAGCCAAGGCCTAAGCCTTTTCTAGGAACTGCAGAATAATTGTATCTCAAATGCAGGAACCCAGTAACAATGGGGGAAATCACTCAGAAGGCTACAGTACAGTGCAGAAACAACCATGATAACTTACTGTTGCCTCACTGTGCCAGACAAATCTACACTGATATGCAGTAATTGCCTAAACTCAGCATTAATGCTGTATTAATCTGTATTTCTAGCTGCAGTGAAGTAAGTTGAACCAGCCAAATTTAGACATTCAGCTGGCTCAGTGTGTGTCAGCATCTGCATGACAAATGGACAGCATCCTGCCTGTCGTGTGGATTTGTGTGCAGGGAGGGACAGCCGGCCACTGACACCGTACTTATGGCTGTCCTGCAGATCTGTATTCCAGGCCTTCAGCTCAGTCTGCCTCCCAGCTCTCTTCTGATGGCATCCACAGACTCATCCTTTTGGGAACGTGTGACTACTTTAAAGCAGCCTTGTGTACACTTTCAAATTCTCACTTGCATCTAAAATGCACTACATGTCAAAAAACGCCAGCAAACTCATTTTATTCAGCTTTCAGTAGTACACTGCAGTTTAAGGCTACTTGTGGGATATGCTTGAGCTCAGAGCAGGTTTAATGTATCACATATTTGTGGGTGGTCCCTCTGAGATTAGTTCAACAATAAATGAGTATTATTATTTCTTTTAGGTCATCTATAATGCTTTTTTAAGCTTAATACAAGGGATTTAATGGTCTGAGGTCAATTTAAACACCTCATCTATTTCAAATTTCACACACCTGTCCAAACATATTGTGACAATACTAGTGCTGAGGCTTTAATGGCTATTCAAGAGTATTTTAAATATTGCAAAATTCCAGAGTTAACACCTAGTGTTTGTGGATTTGTCCAACATGTCTGGAACCACATACTATGTAACTGAGCTATCAGTATATTTTTGGCTTCTGGTCCAAAGGCCACCAAATTAATTACATTAAAAATAACCTTAATTGTATAATTGTATGTATTTATGGCCAAAAAACAAAATTTTGAGTCAGTTTTTTGGTAGCACATGTCTTACAATGCCCAATCAGGGAGCATCCTCCTGTAAAAACTGACTCTATGTGTCCTTTGTGCCAGGTGGTAATAACCATCAGCAGTTACATGCTATAGTTTGGTGACCTACATGTATAGTGAGTGCAGAAACTGTGACACGAGCAAAGGAAGAAGTACAGAGATGTACAACGCCACACGGCGTGTTTTAAGGGGAGCTTGGGGTGGGTGACTGGTACATAAAACAGAAGACTTTCTCCCAGGCAAGCTGGGTTCATTTCCACAGTGCATGTTTTTCCATATTCTCACCAACTCAATCAGTCCCATCTCCATAATTAGTAAGACAAGCATATTGTTATGCCAAAATCTAGTTTTTCCAAGGATAATAATGAATAGTGCTTATCTTGAAGCCAAAATGGGTGAGAGATCCTAAAATTGCTACGGATGGAATCATAACAGCTGCTGAGCTGACTTGTCCCCATGGCAACTAAGCAAACTCTCTGTGCTAATTAGGATCACCTGATACAACTAAAACCTCCAGAAAAAGTTAGTATGTGGATCTTGGGTTATGATTGTTTGGAAAGTGCAGGGCATTTGCCAGCGTCTCCAAGCTTTAACCATGAAAGAATAAACTTTCTGTAACTGCAGACAACTGTGCCAGTTAACCAACAGTGCTGTGTTTTATATCTCTGTATCATTAACGGAACAAATACCATCCAGCTGTGAAACTTCTCTTAAAGGCACTGTGAGTGCAGATGGTGGACGACTCAGTGTGGTTCAGGAAATCAGAGAAGAAACAGTGAAACATCTGGTCTTCAGTATGGACAATGAACAACGGAGCAGTGGTGAAATTAAAGAGAAACTCATGCAGTTTGAATGCGCATATAGCCACAGCCAGACATGCTTGGCTGAAATCATTTGCCACTTATACCAAAATATAAGCTGATGTGCAGCAGTACCACAGCAGGATGCCATTAACATCAACTCAGCCTTACTTCTGAGCCACATCTGGGTTGTGCTTTGGTACCAAAAGTTTAATGCAAGTCAACTGGAGCAATCACTGAGAAGACAAGATGCCTGCATGATGACGAGGTGCAGCTGGATGTTCAGTGATGTCGCCTTAATGACAAAAACCTGATGACTTTCGAATACAAAAGTAGCACACAAAAACAGATTCAAGGGAAAGCTAAAGAAAATAGGGCAAGGGGAACATAAAGAGGGAAGATAAATTGGCAGAAGAGTCTGCAGACTTTACCAGATACAGAGACAAGTGCACAGGCAGGGTCAGGTCAGACTTTGATGCAGTCTGGTCATAAACTAAAGCCACAGGGAATCAACGTAGGCTCTTGCAGTGCTGTGAAGCTCTACTAAGACTCCATCTGCAGCATTATCACCACTGCATCTGGCAGAACAGACCAATCCATTAGCCCTGTGACGTGTTCCTGCTCTGCAAGCTTCAGTGTGCTCCCCCCCTGCCCAGACATGGCGGTGGAGACTATGTGAGGGAATCAAAGATGCTCATTTTCTACTCATAAGTCAGGAAAACTAAATCAACACAAGTGGAGGGGACTGTTAAAAAGAAATGATCAGCTATTTAAAAAGAAATAACCAGGCAAACACATAAAAAAACAACTGATTTATCAGCACTAAATGGTTACATGGTCCAGTTTATAAAAGGGAAATATTCAACTGAATGAGGGAACTGCTGGGATAAAAAACATCTGGGTCTGTCTCGGGTTTTACTGAATACATGGAAGTTGATATTACCGTACAGTGTGGCGGCTGGATTATCAGCAAAGCCTTCACTACAGGAAGGTCTTACGTCATCGGGCAACCTGAAAGACAATGGGGCCTGCTGGTTCTTCTGCAATGTGCACACTTAGACAGGAAACAGACTTTGTAGTTCCACTGGACTGCAGCTATTCTCACACTCAGTCATGAGAGTCGTTCTTGAAAATGCAGCTATACATGCACCAGGAATATGTTTTCCCCACAATGCAACAAATTTCCTTAAATGAGTACTCTGCCTCTAAAGACACACACTTCTGCACACTCACTTTATAAATCCACAGCTGAGGAGGAGAGAAGATGTTTCGATGACCTAAATCCAAATTTAAAAACAAACTCATTCACTCAAAAATGAGCTTTTGTCATCACAGCACAACTTTTCCAGAAACAATCTGGCATCATTCAAAATGGGTCTGGTTTTTAGCAAATCACTGAGATTCCAGATCATGTCATTTCTTAAATAAAAAGGTTGTTAAAGTAGGATGTAAAAGACAGGGTGACAGAGTCTGATTTGCCTTTCTGAAGTGTTTGTCCTTCTTGGTGTGTGCAGAGGGTCAGAGTGTGCAGTGCCAGTCATGTCATGACTAACTTTGGCTACACGCACAGCACCGAGAAGCGCAGCAATGGAAAAGTGAGAATTGGCCTAAACAGTTGATTTGGTTGTGATGAGTAAATGATGTAATGACCTCATATGGTTAAACCACCAGAACAAGGGAAGTGCGGAAAATCTTTTAATCTGACAAAAATGGTTCATTTCAGAAAGAGGTGATTTGTCTTGTACGGTAAAAAATGTTCTTTATAAAGTCGTCCCACAGATTTTGTCACAGGAAAAAAATCTTAGCAATCATGTCTATTTGCTGAGCGTTAGTTGTGAAAACTGAGAGACCTACCCCTCTTGTGTTTGTATGGTAAACATGAAGCTACAGCCAGGAGCTGGTAGGCCAGGGTTTGCCAGTTAATACCTCTTACAAAGGCTAGCTGTTTCTCCAGTGTCTGGTACGCTAAAGCCAACCGGTTCCTGGCTCTACCTTCATATTTAACATATAGACACAAGGATGTATTGATCATCTCATGTAACTCCCAGCAAGAATAATAGGACTGACAATTTTTAGCTGTCAATCAACCTAACCATTGGAAGGTTACCTTTGGAATCTTTGGAAGCCAGAGTACCCAGAGAAAACCCACACTTGCATGATGAGAACACAGAAACTCCACACAGAAAGGCCCTGGTGCAGTGGTGCTTTGAGCTAATGACAACATGTCAATACCCTCAAAATGGCAATGCTAAAGCAAAGTGATCACCAAAGTTATTACAATTCATCCTGAAGTGCATGAATGTGTAAACCAAACTGCATGGTTATCTAACTGCTGTTTAGATATTTCAGTCTGAACCTAAGTAGTGAATTGATGGACAGGCTGACACTGCTGTTCTCAGAGTAATGCCAAAAAAATGAATAAAATAAAATGTTCTGCCTTTGATAAAACACAATTCATCTAACCACGGCTCCCTGAAGAAAACTGTCTAGAAAGAAATGTTCCTCCCAGCTTCAGCCACAACTGACACTTCCCTGTGCATGTAATGTAACAAACCGCAGTATAAAAAGAGGGGAGGGGAAGTCCAGTGTGTCAGGCAGCTGGTGCACAACTGTGGTCATATTGCCACATAAAAGCCTAAAGACCCAGGTGTATCACAGTAAAAACATCACTCGCGAGCCAAATTCTTACAGGAAGTAAGTGCCCAGTCTTGGCCAGTTGGCATCTTTCCTAACCCCTGTCAAACACACTGGATTTGAACTGAAAAATGTGGCCATGTTAAAGGAAATGGCAAATGCATACAAAGCAACAGGGCCAGAGCTTCCTCCCTGAGCCAGCGAACGGGGAGGCCGAGGAGCAATCAGAGACGAGTTATGTGACGGAGGGGTCTATTTGCTGAACTGCCTTTTCTTCCCCTCCTCCTCCTTCTTTGGTAAACTGCTTTCACTTGTTTCCTTTTTTCACTACCCTGTTCTGTGCTTTTTCGCTCAGATTTCCTGGCTCTTGGAGCAAAGGAAGGGGGAAGGAATGAGGATAGAGGATGGAGAAAATTTGAGGGAAACAGCACTGGCATTCTTTGTCACTGTTTCCAACAGTGATTAGAAGTAACCACTGAGATTTGTCATTACAACAGATAGGCTTGATGAAAAAGCTTTAAAATTACAGCAGGCTGCTGCTGCTTTGTATCTTAAACCAAAATGGTGGAAAGGGGCAGATTCTTTTCCACCCGTACAGCTGCAGTTTACAGACATAAACTTCTTGAGGTTGTGCATAAAATAAAAATGCTATTTCTTCTAATCCTCCAGTAGCTATCCAATCACCTGCCAAGCATTTCCCTCCAAAATCAGATGCTTCTTCATCTAAACAAACTTATCTTCCTGTTTGACAACTTCCAAAACAGCTGCAGAGTTACACCAAGACTTCTACAAACATGTGTTACATCAGCTCGCAGTTTGCCTGTAGCTTAGAAGAAAGTACTGCAATAATGACTACAGATGAAGGACAAAAGTAGCAATGCAAGTGGAGAATAACATCTTAAATCTTCTCTCTGCAGTAAAAATGCCCCAGTGGCAATGACACACACAGGCGCCACGCCATAGCCGTTCATATTTGGCACAGCAAAAATCAACAGTGAGACACTATATATCTGGCTGAGTAAACACAAGTAAACGGGTCATCAGTGCATGAGGTTCGTTTACAGATGAAGTGTGAGGGATTTGTTGCCCTTAAGGGCAAAAGTATTGACATGCTGGGGATAGGAGTTTTCTGGAGGGGCTGTTTGGACTGGACAGCTGACCCTGACGCTGCCTTCCATACAGCCATGTGCTCCAGTATTATCACAGACTTAGAGCCTGTCAACATGTGACTTTTGAGATGCATTGCCATCCACTTGTTTTATGTGCATTTTCGACAAACTTTCAAAAAAACTAAATTTTGAGGGGTAAAATGCATCAGAAAGCTGGTACAATGTCACTTTTTGTGCTAATTTGAATAGAAATAGAACAGAATAGAAAGCCTTTATTGTCATTGTACATGTTGATTGCACATTGAAATTGGTGGAGCATCTCCCCACAGTGCACTTGAGCAAGAGAATAAAAGAAATAAATAACTAAATATATAAAAGTATTAGCTGAATTACAAGAAGAATTCACTCTATTTCTCTGGCCATACACTGGAACCAACTGTTCCAACTGTTCCCTGGTCTGATACTGGCATTAACTCATTTGGGAAAACTGTAATGTCTTAAGGCAAGAAACAAGACTTCTAAAGAAATATAGTCTAAATGGTATGCTTCTTTTGATAAGCATGCAGAGAACTGCATATAAATCTTGACATGTTTACAGTGTTGGAAGGAGACAGTACACATTTTCTCCTTCACTGTTATCACTCTTTCTTTTGTCCTTGGCAGACAGAGTTGAACTCAGTAAGTTCAATGTTCCCACCATTCCCCGGGTCTCATCTATTTTCTTGGTGCCAGTATAAACGGGTGAAGAAGCTAACCCCAGAGCATGGCTATTTTGACATGATCTACATGTCTATGTTACGTCAGTGGCTCCAGCTTGCCACAAAACAGTCTTCCAGCACGCAAGCTGAACATCTCAGGGTGCTGTCGGTTTTGCTCTTGCCATGTCTGAGGCACATTCCTAACGTACCCTGAGTTCAGCTGTGCCAAACAGACCCCTGAGGCCCTTACGAGGTCAGAGTGTAACCCCAGCTGGGAGATTCTCAACTTCATCCCGGGGGAAGGATTTACTGTCCAGGACTGTGCCTTCCAGTGTGCAGCTAATAAACAACCCGACTGGGTCAAGCCTGCACAAGCCATCGAAATAATAAATACAGAGACGTATTACAAAAACTTGCCAGATGACTGTCTGACTCCGTTTTCAGGAGGAGAATGTGTGAAACATCCTCATGTTGACTTTGTGATAATACATGTTGGACAATTAGCAGTTAGCAATAGCATACATTCAGTCATTTTCTACTGCCTTAACCTGCTCTGGCACTTCCAGAAGATTAGGTTGATATTGGTGTTTAAGTGACACAGGTCTGTTTACTGACTGGTTGATTCTTCTCCACTTGTGCCACCGTTACACTATGCATGAGGATTCACCATAAGGTAACTGTCACTTGTGACCACATTGGCCACTGTTTAGCACAAGTTACCTAGTGACTTTAAAGCCACAGCTAAATTTGTCCAAACCTTTTGTCCACTGACTTTCACACCTCCTATGAAATGATTCATCTACCTGTACGATCCTGTGAGCTAACAGTCAAAAACAGTTTAATGTCATGGGCGGGGTTAGCTGGTCACCAAAAATCAGATCTGTTTAGATGCAGTTTGTGCACATGGCTCCAAATGTTGGATGTGCCAACTGTATTTACTGGATCTTTAAGTGGAATCCTACAGTGATAATAAAGGAGTGTCTAGTAATTTCCCCAAAATTCTCATGTCCAAGTTAACCATTTGAATCACACCGTAATGGAAAACTTTATAACAACCTTATGTGATTCAATGTACAGCATAACAGTTCAGCACAGTTCACTGCCCTGAACATCAGTTACAACTAATTAGTATTAATATAGCAGTGACAGCAACATGAGGACATTGGATGCCTTAATTTGAATACTCTGGGTGTGTGGTGGGGAAACAGCCCAGACTGCTTCCTGATTAGTTTAACTGACTATAAGAGGAGGTGGGTAAGGACCATGTGATCTGCCTCTGTGTCAGTATGTGTGTGTGTGTGTATTTGTGCATATGCATAAGTGTGTCTCTGCTTTTTAAGGAAGGGGTATTTGACTGTGGCCATGGTGGTTCCAGACCATGTCATTACTCCCACTTAGCATGGAGAAAAAATAACAATTTCAGGACAGGAGGGAAATTATGACTGGGAAACCACTGGTGATGGACTATACTCTGTCTCTATATCTGCACAGGTTGTTCAGGACAGTTATCAATTACCCCAATAAGTGCAGAAGCTCCTCAACGTACAGATCTGAGAGAGTCAGCGTTTCCAGGGAAGTCAGATGATTAACAGGAATCTGCTCTCTCACAGGAGCATAGTTCACTGCACTCTACATTTAGCGAGGTTAATCACTGAATTATCACCACTAAAACTACCTAACTGACATGCATCTCACATGAAACAAGACAACATCAAAGTTTGCCTGATGCTTTTTCGCTGCTCTCTGTGAAACACCTTGAAATCTTCAGCTGGGTGACAGTTATAAACACTGGCTGTAGCTAGTGTTTATTTTCTTGTGGGTAGCTCAAACCACAAGAATGCTATATTCATCATGCTAGAGCAAATTTAAGATTGGTGATGACAATGCATGAAAGAATGGGGTGAGTACTGTGTGTTTACAAAACAGTTGGTAAGTCATGACTAACTCAGAGCTCACAGGGCCCACTGCTCCAACGGAGAGACACCAGAATACCTGTATATCTGTGGCAGGTTTTCATAAGGCTTATGATCAAAATCAATGACTCTGTGATTTGTACTCGTTCAATAGTTCCCATGGGAAGTTTAATCCACTCTCAGAGTCTGTGAAAATCTGTAAGATGTGTGGTCAGTGAGCAGTAGGATGCTGCATACTGTCATTTTACAATAACCATTAGCCAAAATAATACTTAAACTGTGGTGTAAAGCTAATGAAAAATATCAAAAGGAGCCATTTTGTAGTTTAGTTTGTGTATGTCCATGACTGTTTTGATTGACAAATTGTTAAAAAAAGCATCAAACATTCAAGACAGCTGTTGACAGGAGGCTTCAAAAAGGATCCGTCAGCTGGAAAGTATTACTGAGTTATTAGTGAGCGTACAGTTTAGATTAATGACACAGACACACACCTGACAAAGATGAGCAGCGCCCTACATTAACTTTGCCAGGGTTGGATTATTATCGGGGCAGGCAGCATGCTGGGAAGGCAAGAGGGAGCTAGAGAGCAGCTTGGAGATATTAACAACATCGTCTGAGTGAAAGATGAAGCTCTCCTTCCACAGTTTTACTCCCCACACCTTCACCGTGTCCAACAAAATCCCCCTCGCCCTCCTCTCTGAAGGACCTCCCTCTCTGGCAACACTTTGAGCCCGATATGACCACAGTTTAGATAAGCATTCCTCCACAATGACAGGCCAGAAGTTTTTTTTCTTCTTCTTCTTCTAAAACAAAACCCAAGAAATGCCTTTGGTTTCTGGGATCTGATGGGATCTGCAAGTTTGTTTTCAGTTTAGGTTATCTCAGGAACACACAGGTTTCTCTCCAAAAATAGGGAGCACAGAAAGTGAATACGAGGAGGAGAAAGAGGGGAGTGGGAGGAGGAGGGGAGGAAGAAGCAAGGGGAGTTTGGTTAATGAGCACCAGATGCCTTACCTTCGGTGGTAGCCACATTCTTTGGAGCTTTAGTTGGTGTGTGATCTGTGCTCGAACTTATGTCAGAAGAGATGCTTGAGCTCCCTTTACCTGCAGGGGAAATGGGAGGAAAAACAAAACAAAACTAATGGGACACAGTGTAGTGACTTTAAGATGACAAACAGCATTTATGATGTTGTTTTATTACTGTAATGCCTTTTTTTCCTTAAAGTAAACTTTTTAGTTTTTTATCTGAGTTCCTAAAGAGTGTTTGCTGCATATTAGGTGGAAGAATGAGGTTGTAAGGAAATATAAAGCCCATCACTCTCTGCTTCCATGCCTTTTATGTTCCTCACTTTTGGATGAATGCTCATCCTTGGCACATGCACATGTGCATAAGTGTCCATTTTGTTACATTTAGAAGAAGAATAAAGTCTCTTGAAGCTCCCTTCAGCCTTCACTTGGATGAGTGAGGAATTATTTAATGAATGAATTATATGTGTCCTCAGCAGCAAACGTTTTCAGATGTAGGGTCTGTAGTCTCACAACTGCCACATTAAACTGCTTTTTATTAAGCTTACATGGATTTACAGCACAGCTCTTAAATTATGAGCTATGCTCACATTATTGACTTTAAGATTTGGATTTCTGTAAAGTCACATATGAGAGCTAAATTTCTACAACATATTCTTTTGAATGTGTGCTTCTGCTGCCGGAGTGTGACAGGCTTGACTACAGGCTGGCTGTGGAGTAGTCGTCTATGACATTTCATCCTTCTGTCAGATCATAAATGCACATTTGTGGCTTTCCTGAGACAAAGTCTGTGCTTTTCATCCAGCACAACAGGCTGAAGAGGTGTTCCCAAAAAGTCACAGCCACATGCACGTCAAGTGCAGCCACCCAAACAGACTGGACAGTTACCAAAATAAGCAGTAAATATGAAGGACTGTACCACACCAAAGGCTTATGAGCACTTATATTAATTAATATCAAAACAATGCAGCACATATGAGTATGACTGACATTTTGTGGTGACATCAGTGAGCCGGCACAGCTGCTAAAGCTCTTTAAGTCCTCGGAAATGACTGAGATATTCATAAAGAGCTTGCAGATGTCAATGTAAAACCACTGCTAATATCTCAGCAGACCAGAAAACATAGACTTCTGTCCTCTCTAGGGCTGTTTAGTTGGGGCATGTGGATCTGGGCCTGGGCCATTGTTTTCTGATTTTCAAGGAAAAACAGTTTACAGAAAAGCTCCTGTTTCCTGTCGTATGTGCTGGTGGAACACTGCAACACAGTTGTGACCAGTTTGTCATTAATTGTGGAGTCACACTTGAAAACAGATGTGAACAGACACACTCCAGAATTTACCAGAAACCGGTTTTAGACACTATCAAGATGGCAAATAGCAAAATGGCAAGAAAGAACAATTACTGAATGAATTAAAATAAACATTTCACTCACTGACAAAAAACTGGATGTATTTTGACAATTGATTGTTCGTTTTCAGCCTCTTTATTAGTTCCATGTTCTCCAGCGTCAGTAGTTGCTGTTTGCTTTGTCTTTTTAATGATTGTAAAGTGAATAACTTTGGGTTTAGGACTGTTGCCCTGATAAAACAAGTCATTTGAAGACATCATCTTGGGTTTTGTGATTGTGATAGTTGAGAAAATGAGCTAAAACCTTCTGTTTTCTTTGGCTTCACTGTAAACACACACACCCATTGTCCTTTCTGATAGTAGATTAAAGTTGCCACCAGTAACCATGGGTGTCACCAGATCAGCAGGACTGGAATCTGAGTTACTGTACATCTTTAAGGTGCAATGTTAAGCACAAAGACAATGTAGGTGAAAATGTGCATTGAATCCTATGAATCCTCTGAAAAAGCCATCATTCTGTGACAAATAATGCTTGTGTGAAGTATCATTTTTATCTGCAAGATTATCAAATAAAAAATGTATTAAAACACTTGATTTATGTTTATGTATTTCTGCACTTAAACCAAAAACCTAAGGTGGATGTGTTCAACTTCAAATTAATCCTTGTGAGCAGACTACAGATGTCCTGAGACTTTAGACACCATCATCTTAACATCTACTGATGTCACATTACCAAAGTCAAACTACTTTTTATTGCGTTTAATGAATGTAATACCTGCTTTTGTCAAGTACTCACTCACCATTAAAGTATGTTTCAATGTTGTCATAGCTGACTTTGTGAGCCATGATCAGCTAATTTTGTTGCAAGTGGTAAAATCTGTGCATGTACCTCAGCAGGATGGATTCCTAGGTGAAGCTGGTCCACATGTTATTCTTAACATCATGAGCTGCAATCTTTTTTTTTAGTTATTAACTTAGGAATACTGCTCACTGGAATGTTATTTATACAAACATTTCTGCTCTCAAGTCAAGAATAATGTGTTTAGTAGAGGAGAGCCACAGTTTTTGTGAATGAGTAATGATGATGATGATTAGAAAAATGTTGGAAAAGACAGTCCAGTGGCCACATCACTGAAATCAAGGACAAGAGCCAAATGCAGTATTATTTGATTTGGTTTATGTAAACAAAACCTCCACTAAAAGACACACGCACACCATTGTTTATTATTGCTGCTATTTTTTTTTCAATGTGTCTAAAGCTGTGAGAAAGACAGTGATCATATTGCACAAAATTGTTTCCAAATCAAACAACAATACTAGGATAAGGAACTGTGGACAACAATCAGTCAAGATAAGAATGACTATGAGCTTACAAAGCCAAACTCACCTACACTGAATCCACAGGGATTTGGTTTTAGACCAATACATAGTATCTGAGGAACCAGCCAATTAAATTGTTATGTGGTGATATAAACTGGTTTTATTGTTGAAACTAAATATCACCAAAACCTGATACCTGCATGTAAACACATATGAAAGATACCTGACATGCTGCCATCTACACATACAGCACTATGTAAACTTCCTCCAGCTGAAGCTAGATGGACAAAAAAGTGTCC